>NC_088241.1:14467846-14507846 GCF_036934945.1 Oncorhynchus masou masou | reverse complement strand
GGGCTCCTAGATATATTTTTAATGAAGTGAGTCAAAGAAGTGCAGGAGTCTTCTTCCCAAATCTCCAGCTCAAAACCCCCCAGCTCCAAACCCCACCAGCTCCAGCCCTGTTATGTGACAGCTACTGTAGCTAAGCCTTTCATCAGCTGTCTGAGGCCCACGCAGTGTGGAGTGTATACACACACGCACACACACACACACACACACACACACACACACACACACACACACACTGGTGGCTACCCTGTCTAGGGAACTGCTATGTTTGGAGTGGGTTTAGTAGGCAGGTAAGCAGAGCAGAAAGCCCTGTAGATCTTTCATTCTAAGCATCAGTGAGTTTTTATACTGGTTATATAATGATACTCAAGCTCAGTGTGATTCTATAATATAATATACAGCCTTTTAAAACCCTCTTCTGACTCAGACAATTTTCATTCCTACTTGACCCGCTCACTAACAGTCTCTTTCTTTGACGGACAGGAAACGAAGCCCATCAGCATCTAGGGATACAAACCAAAAATACGACCAAAGGGAGGAGCGGGGTCAGTATGCCCCGGGGGACGGCACCATGCCCAGATCACCGTCCGACTACGGGGATGGGGACCCTCGACGTGGGGCCCCACGGAGGTACCAAGACGCTGAGGCGGCGCGGGGGGAGTACCGTGGTGGGCGTGGCCGCTGGCGCTCCCAGGAGGACTACCCTCTGGACCAGGACGGGCCCTACCCTCTAGACGGGCCCTACCCTCTAGACGGGCAGCCCAGTGAGTTCGAGCTGCAGCGCCAGCGCCAGGAGGAGTACCAGACACGCTACCGCTCCGACCCCAACCTGGCCCGTTACCCTGTCAAGCCCCAGCCCTACGAGGAGCAGATGAGGATGCATGCTGAGGTGGGCCGGGCCAGGCACGAGAGGCGCCACAGTGATGTGTCTCTGGCCTACACGGAGCAGGACGAGCCCCAGGGACCAATCCGCCTGTCCAGACAGCACCTGACTGAGCGCCGGCCGCCCATGATGGGCCAACGCTCCTACTCCATGGACAGAAACTCCCCCACCCCTGGAGGCCACCCCCGGACCTCCAACCACAGCCCCCCCACTCCACACCGCAGCCCCGTGCTGGGGGACAGATCAGGGGACATGAGGCGGGGGCCAGGGGAGCCAATAGGGTTCAGGGGTCATGATTATCTGGACCCCAGCTCTGCAGTCAGGAAGACCAAGAGGGAGAAGATGGACACCATGTTGAGGAACGACTCTCTGAGCTCTGACCAGTCTGAGTCCATCAGGCCGCCGCCACCAAAGCCCCACAAAACCAAAAAGGGGGGTAAGATGCGGCAAGTGTCCCTGAGCAGCTCTGAGGAGGAACTGGCCACCACGCCGGAGTACACCAGCTGTGAGGACGTGGAGATAGAGAGTGAGTCTGTCAGTGAGAAAGGTAGGAACACTCTTCCTCCTGCTCTCTCTCATACTGTACACTAGGGGGCAATCTGAAAAGGCAACCTATTCCCTATAGTGCACTACTTTTTGGGCTCTCTCTTTTACTAGGGGAAAATCTGAAAAGGCAACCTATTCCCTATATAGTATTGCTCTATATAGGGAATATACTTTTGGCTCTGGCCAAAAATCGTGCACTATATAGGGAATAGACTGCCATTTGGGAAGCACAGTGTTATGTCAGGGATAGTCAAATCACCTTTGCATTATTCATTGGGAAGTGTATTCAGTGTCACTGTCAGCTCATGTTGAACATGTTTATTGACTAATTACCACTGTTCCATATTCAGTGAGTTAGTGGTACGACAGTAGTCTGCTAGCTCCATATGTTCAGTACAGAGGACTGAGTGCCATTGATGAGTAAAGAGCACCATACCATCACAAATCTCTTCTCAGTCGCCCTTAATTATATGAAGGAAACTACAATGTTTATCCACGAAAACAATACCAGATGTTCTGTATATGTTCTGTATTGTCAGGCTTGCATAACTAAAGTGACTATCTGATTTTGGTTTTAGGGAGCGCAGTCAGTGTAAGTGAATACATGTGTTTTAATGTAGGCCTCGTGGTCTCATTCATAATAATATGATATGTAGATTATGATAGGAGTTTGATCTTATTAATGAGCCGCCGCTTAAAAACTAACCTTTTATTTTCTCACAGTCTATGGTCTGTCTGTGTCTTTGTTACGTGATCTGACCTGTTTTGTGTGTGTGTGTGTGTGTGTGTGTGTGTGTGTGTCAAGTCTATTCTACACTGTACAGCAACTGTGTGGAGGGAGCTTATTATGTCGACAGGGCATAATAAATGGCATGTAAATGTCTATGCAAGAGTGTGTGTGTGTGTTGGGCTGCTGCTCTAGATACCTTATCCTGTCTCTGTCCTCCTGTAGCACACATTGCAGGGCCTGGCTACCACTTCTGTTTCACACATTCAATCTGATGTAATGGACTCTATATTATATAACATAGATAGAGGGAGAGATTGAGAGATAGCGAGAGGAGAGATGAGAAGGAGAAAGAAAAAGATGGAAAGGAGAGAGGAGAGAGAAAGGAAGGAAGGTGATGATATATGTAATTGTAGTCTGATTCTGTACTTTTACGGTGGCACACGCACGCACGCACGCACACACACACACACAAACACACACACGAAAAACTGTCCCAAAGGTTGTGTGCGTGCATGTGTGCTTGCGTGTGTGTGTTTGTGCTTATCGGGCGGCTCACTCCAATAGGTTCAGGGCCAGGGGTGATGTGCTGTTCCAGTCATTCAGCCTATAGGGAGTCAGTCTGTCTGTGTCTGTGGGTTAGTCTGTGATGCTGCTTTTGAACGGCCTCTGGCTGAACAATGTCATCAGTTGTGCATATTAATTAATGAAGGTACGGCAAATGCAATTAAAAGTGGTATAATAATTAGGGTTTCTCCCTGTAGGATTCTAGCATTACAAGCCGCGTGATCTTGCACGCTAACATGATTGGTTCCTTGCACTGATAAGCTCGCAAGATCAGGCTACTTGTGAGGCCAGTAGGATTCCCCCTGCACGATAACTCAACTCCGTTGGATCAGCCAGGGAGGACGGGATGGGATTGGAGTAGACAGTGGAGTCGAGTCGTGAGCTGGGTTGGGCTGAGTGGAAGTTTGGAGATCAAATGGTTTTTGAATGGCTTACTTCTAGCTCCTAGTCCCTAAATCCTAGTCCCTAACACTTAGCCCCTAACTCCTAGTCCCGAGTTACTAGCCCCCTCTCCTCTAGATGCAGGCAGATAGTTGTTATGAATTATACATTCATCTCATACTACTGTACCACAATGCTTCTGAACGATTGAACCACCCTCGCCCTCTGGTGATAACGTTAAGGACACTAACAAAGACCCAGATAGAGAGAGAGATTAGGCCTGGGCCGGCGGAGGAGCGGTCACCGTGCTGAAAGCATTGCTATACTGGGGGTAGGCTGGCTTTGTGGTTTCCATATTAGTCCTTTAAAAAGGCAGACCGCTTCCAAAGGTGTTTCCAAGTGTTTGTAGAGCTGTTTCTGAGGAGTGACCTATATAGATTCCCCTCTAAAGCAGACTGTATGGCACATCTAAACTCAAGGGTTACTTCCCTGTGTGCTGTCTCTGTCTCCTTTGGATAACTGTGAAGGACTGACTGATGTGAGTTAGTCCCTCTACACGGTCTCTTTCACATAGCTTGAAAGTGAAACAGTTATTATTTGTATTTGTATTTATTATGGATCCCCGTTTGCTGCTATCTGAAAGTATTCAGACCCTCCCCCTTTTCCACATGTTCATGTTACAGCCTTATTCTAAAATTGATTAAGTAAATATTTTTCCTCCTCAATCTACATACAATACCCCAGAATGACAAAGTGAAAACTGTTTTTTATTTATTTTTGTAAATGTATTAAAAATTAAAAACAGATACCTTATTTATGTATTTATTCAGACCCTTTGCTATGAGACTTGTAATTGAGCTCAGGTGCATCCTGTTTCCATTGATCATCATTGAGATGTTTCTACAACTTGATTGGAGTCCATTTGTGGAAAATGTAATTGATTGGACATGATTTGGAAAGGTACACTCATGTCTATATATGGTCCCAGAGTTGGCAGTGCATGTCAGAGCAAAAAACAAGCCATGAGGTCGTAGATCTCTGAGACAGGATTGTGTCATAGCACAGATCTAGGGAAGGGTACCAAATCATTTCGGCTGCACTGAAGGTCCCCAAGAACACAGTGGCCTCCATCATTCTTAAATGGAAGAAGATTGGAACCACCAAGACTCTTCCTATAGCTGGCCATCCGGCCAAACTGAGGAATCGCGGAGAAGGGCCTTGGTCAGGGAGGTGACCAAGAACCCGATGGTCACCGCAGACAGAGCTCCAGAGTTCCTCTGTGGAGATGGGAGAACCTTCCAGAAGGTCAACCATCTCTGCAGCACTCCCCCAATCAGTCCTTTATGGGCGGCAGGTAGCCTTGTGGTTAGAGCGTTGGACTAGTAACTGAAAGATTGCAAGATCAAATCCCTGAGCTGACAAGGTAAAAAATATATCTCCTTATATGGCTTCTGCCCCTGAACAAGGCATATCATTGTTAAGAGACTACCACTGTTCCTAGGCCGCTGATGGTATTTTTCCATTGAAAATAAGAATTTGTTCTTATCTGACTTGCCTAGTTAAATAAAGGTAAAATAAAAAAATTGAAATGGGAGTGGCCAGACTGAAGCCACTCCTCAGTAAAAGGCACATGACTTGGAGTTTGCCAAAATGCACCTAAAGGACTCTCAGACCATGAGAAACAAGACTCTCTGGTCTGATGAAACCAAGATTGAACTCTTTGGCCTGAATACCAAGTGTCACGCCTGGAAGAAACCTGGCACCATCCCTACGGTGAACTATGGTGGTGGCAGCATCATGCCGTGAGGGAAGTTTTTCAGAGGCAAGGACTGGGAGACTAGTCAAGATGAAGGGAAAGATGAATGGAGCAAAGTATAGAATAGAGATCCTTGATAAAAACCTGCTACAGAGCACTCAGAATCTCAGACTGGGTGAAGGTTCACCTTCCAACAAGACAACAACCCTAAACACACAGCCAAGACAACGCAGGAGTGGTTTCGGGACTAGTCTCTGAATGTCCTTGAGTGTCCCAGCCAGAGCACGGACTTGAACCCAATCGAACATCTATGGAGAGACCTAAAAATAGCTGTGCAGCGATGCTTCCCATCCAACCTGAACAACCTTGAGAGGGTCTGCAGAGAAGAATGGGAGAAACTCCCCAAATACAGGTGTGCCAAGCTTTTAGTGTCATACCCAAGAAGACTCGAGGCTGTAATCGCTGCCAAAGGTTCTTCAACAAAGTACTGAGTAAAGGGTCTGAATACTTATGCAAATGTAATATTTCAGTTTTTTTATTTGTAAACATTTAGCGAAACCTGTTTTTGCTTTGTCATTATGGGGTATTGTGTGTAGATTGATGATGGGAAAAAAACGATTTAATCCATTTTAGATTAAGGCTGTAACAAAATTTGGAAAAATTCAAGGGGTCTGAATGCTTTCCGAATGCACTGTATGTGGTTCTTGAAGAAAAGCTGAACATTAGGATCCTCTACTAAATAGTCAGGTCGACGTTTATTGTCATGTGTCTTGCCCTGGAGGTAGAATTCAGTGGTTTATGCTTGATAGGCCAACTGCTAAATCAAAATGGGCTGTAATTGTAATCATTCGTGAAATCAGAAATTTGCATTTTGGTCTTAATTTAAGGTTAGTGTTATGTGTTAGGGTTAGGTTTAAAATCAGATTTGATGACTTTGTGGCTGTGCCAGCTAGTGACCACTCTGAGGAGCTGCCTCCTGGGCAAGACTCATGACAATAAATGCCAACCTGCACTAAATGGTTGGCAAATATCAACATGAATCAACCTAATTTTGTCGGTTTCCCTTCAACACTATAGGATAGGATTCTTTACAGAATAGGTATTATATTGTAAGACATCTGTAAGGGTTTAAGGCCAGTATTTCAGATCTCCACTACTCCTACAGACAACTACTGTACATGCTAAATAGCAACACAGACTCTTCCCTGTCCTCTAGCCTTCCCACATATTTGTTACAACAGGACAATGGTTATAGACAAAGCGTCATTTTTCGGAACTAAATGCTCCCCTTGACACACACACGTACACACACACACACATTGAATTAAACCCCATTTCTGTACAGAATTAACATCCGAAGCTATCCTTAAGATGTTGGGCCACTTGACTCACTCCACTCAGGCCCACAGTCGTCATAATTGCAAATAGATTTGGTCAAATCTGTAATTATGGGAGCTTTTACCTTGGCGGTGTCAAAAACAGGAAAGACGGATGAGGAGGAGAGGTAGGAGAAAAAAACAGAGAAGAGTAAAGGAGAAAAGAGGACAGGGGAGGAGGGGAGGAACACAGAGCTGCTTCGCAGGTGGAGAGGAGGAGGAGGAGGACGAGGAGAATCCAGGCAGTCAACATTCCCCAGTCCCTGTGTTATGTAACTTTCTTCTTCACACAGGGAGGGAAGTAGCACATGGCTAGGTTAGCACAGACTGGCTCCATTATTGATGCTGTGGGATGGAGGGGGCTTTCCAAGGTTTCACACAGACCAACAGACCGCAGATAGATGAAGAAATCCCCACATTGTATTGTGAAGGTCATGTTAAGGATTACATTCGTGGTGGGGTCACAGAGTAGTTTGAATTTGGACCTGAGGCGAAGGGAGGTGAGCTTCTGAGGAATCGGATGTAAGGTTTTGTATTTTGGAGGTAATGGGTTATATACTGTCTGTCATTAAAACACCTTAGTAAACAAGCACTCAATGATTAGCAATAGGAATGGCGTTTGGTCAGCATAATTTTCCCTTCACCCAATCAGTCCAGTGTGATGTTGAGGGACGAGCCATAACCAGATAAGCAGAACATACATTCTAATAGCTTGGGCGGAGAGGGAAAAAGCTGAGGGGAAAAGTAAAGAGGTCAGAAAGCACCTTCTCTCCGTCTGTGGCCAGTCAGCAGCACGATGGTCTGCTCTGCTATGTAGTGCACTCCGTGAGCTGCTTGACTGGCCTGGCCTGGAAGGGCTCTGCTATGTAGTGCACTCCGTGAGCTGCTTGACTGGCCTGGCCTGGAAGGGCTCTGCTATGTAGTGCACTCCGTGAGCTGCTTGACTGGCCTGGTCTTGAAGGGCTCTGCTATGTAGTGCACTCCGTGAGCTGCTTGACTGGCCTGGTCTTGAAGGGCTCTGCTATGTAGTGCACTCCGTGAGCTGCTTGACTGGCCTGGTCTTGAAGGGCTCTGCTATGTAGTGCACTCCGTGAGCTGCTTTACTGGCCTGGTCTTGAAGGGCTCTGCTATGTAGTGCACTCCGTGAGCTGCTTGACTGGCCTGGTCTTGAAGGGCTCTGCTATGTAGGGCTGGCTGGTCTATCTGCTATGTGTGCACTCCGTGAGCTGCTTGACTGGCCTGGCCTCTCTGAAGGGCTCTGCTTGAAGGGCTCTGCTATGTGTGCACTCCGTGAGCTGCTTGACTGGCCTGGCCTTGAAGGGCTCTGCTATGTAGTGCACTCCGTGAGCTGCTTGACTGGCCTGGCCTTGTAGGGCTCTGCTATGTAGTGCACTTGTAGGGCGTGAGCTGCTTGACTGGCCTGGCCTGGAAGGGCTCTGCTATGTAGTGCACTCCGTGAGCTGCTTGACTGACCTGGCCTTGTAGGGCTCTGCTATGTAGTGCACTGCGTGAGCTGCTTGACTGGCCTGGCCTTGTAGGGCTCTGCTATGTAGTGCACTGCGTGAGCTGCTTGACTTGCCTGGCCTGGAAGGGCTCTGCTATGTAGTGCACTCCGTGAGCTGCTTGACTGACCTGGCCTTGAAGGGCTCTGCTACGAAGTGCACTCCATGAGCTGCTTGACTGGCCTGACCTGGAAGGGAGGGAGGGAGGCCGAGATGGGTGAGGTGAATAGATGGGTGTGTTATGGCATGTTAAACACACCTCGTGCCATGCTCTTTGACCCTGGGCTCTCTGGGGGTCTGGGAGGGAGGTGAGGGAAGGAGTGAGGGAGAGAGAGAGGGAGGAGTTGCCATCAGTAATGGCCTGAGCTCCTGGCTGCTCCTGGCTGGCCCGTCGGTAGTGAGGCTGGGAGTCTGATTTAGTGTGACGTCCCTCTCCCTCTGTTTTCCTCCCTATTGATCTCCTGACATGCCGCCTCATGATAGTGCAGGCAGGACAGAAACGAGAAAAGACGAGAGAGACAGACAGACAGGCAGACAGGCATGGAAGGATAGGGGGAGAGAGAGAAAGAGAGGGAGAGAAAGAAGGAGAGTGATGAGAGAGAGAGAGATTCTCATTACAGCTCTATCTCTGGTCAGGGTCTGTAAGTTTTTAGGACAAGGACTAGTCCAACATCCCCCTGCTAAGTAAAGGGCATTCTTCTGTTCAATGCCAGACAAATAAACAAATAATGTTATAGTGTGTATTTCTACATTGTACAGTACAGTACATTGACTATACTTTTTTTTAAGTACAAACAAAAAAACAAATGGCCTAAATAATAATTGATTCTGTAGCTCTTTAACCTGCTACACCTTGGATGTTTTTGGACAATCTGCTTTCACAGATACAAACCACATTGCTAATCTGCTCCCTTTACCTCACAGCATGGATACTATGTTTAAACATAGACAATGTTTCACCTCTCTGTCTCTCTCTGTCAGTCTCTCTCTCTCTTTCTGCTCTCACCTCCCAAATTGTAGTAAAAACAGCATCAATAATTAATGATCCAATTAATAGTTTACACTGGTTTCTATTGAGTTGTCAAAGTGATGGAGAGCCTGCTGGCAATGAACTCTTTCTCCACTGTCTCCTCTCCACGTTGTGCTGCTGCCGGAACCCTGAATCAGCACTTTGATGGTGGGCCTCCGCGCCTGCTGCGCCGGGCCCGAGTGAAACCAACTGGCGGGCGGGGGGGGGGGGACGACTGCTGATGCTCACAATTTATGTCCATGATGAGTTTCCTGTTGGCTGAAGCACCCTCAGCTGGGTTTTTACCGGGCCTCACCAGGGCCACACCTGGGATCAGGGCCCAATTGTGGTTGGCAATGTTAGTTAAACAGGAGGAAGAGAGAGGCAACAGAGGGAGGCCACATTCTCTAGACTGGGACAACAGTAGCCTAGCCCAGCCCCGATCTGAGGGACGTGGCAGTGGCGGTGGGTGGTGTGTGAATGTGTGTGAAAACCTTCAGATGAGCTGGCGAGAGAATGACTGCGGTTCCAGGGACTCACTCTTAGTTTAACACACTGCTTCGGTTCTGTGTCTATGTGATTTCAACATGTCGATTTGTATTTCAACATGTCGATTGGATTTCAACATGTCGATTGGATTTCAACATGTCTATATCAGGATAAGGTAAGACCCAGATGCAGGCCGTGTCGAAGTAACAATATTTATTACAGCAACAGAGGCAAATGTACAGGACGGCAGGCAGGCTCAGGGGCAGGCAGAGTGGTCGGCAGGCGGGTTCAGGGTAAGGACAGGCAAGGGTCAAAAACCAGGAGGGCGAGAAAAAGAGAGGCTGGGAAAAGACAGGAGCTGACAGGACAAACGCTGGTAAGCTTGACAAACCAGACGAAATGGCAACAGACAAACAGAGAACACGGGTATAATTACACAGGGGATAATGGGGAAGATGGGTGACACCTGGAGGGGGCGTGGACACAATCACAAAGACAGGTGAAACAGATCACGGCGTGACAGTCTATGGGATTTAAACATGTCTATGGGATTTAAACATGTCTATGCGATTTAAACATGTCTATGCGATTTAAACATGTCTATGGGATTTAAACATGTCTATGGGATTTAAACATGTCTATGCGATTTAAACATGCCTATGCGATTTAAACATGCCTATGCGATTTAAACATGTCTATGGGATTTAAACATGTCTATGGGATTTAAACATGTCTATTGCGATTTAAACATGTCTATGGGATTTAAACATGTCTATGGGATTTAAACATGTCTATGGGATTTAAACATGTCTATGCAATTGAATCATCTGTGACTGTTAGAATTGCAAGCCGTAAGCTGTTTTGGGGCTATCATGGACACAATAGCAAAGTCATTTGGTTGCAGCAGCTGAGACAAAGAGAGGCAGGGAGAGGAGAGGCAGCGATGCTAAAGTGTGTTTATGGCGACTGGCAGCAACAACAGCTCAGTGTGTGTGTGTGTGTGTGTGTGTGTGTATGTGTGTGTGGCAGGGAGGGTAATCAGTGTTGAGTGTTGTCAGCTGTTGGTTCCAGTGGGTCACGGAGGGCATAGCCCATCTGGGGACTTCCATAAGGTTTTATCACTGGGCATAACTATATACAGTAAGTGGTTTTAGTACCCACAGGGACGGGTGAAGGGATGGAGGGCTTGTGATAGGACCAGGGGAGGGGTGAAGGGATGGAGGGCTTGTGATAGGACCAGGGGAGGGGTGAAGGGATGGAGGGCTTGTGATAGGACCAGGGGAGGGTGAAGGGATGGAGGGCTTGTGATAGGACCAGGGGAGGGGTGAAGGGATGGAGGGCTTGTGATAGGACCAGGGGAGGGGTGGAGGGATGGAGGGCTTGTGATAGGTCCCCGGGAGGCGTGGAGGGATGGTGATAAGAGGAGGATGGCTGATTGTTTTGGAGAGGACCTGACCTTGCTCTGCCTTGCAGTGTCTCGGCCAGCCTTGAAAGATTTTTATGAATAGTAATGTCGAAATGATTTACTGTTTACTCAGCTTCCAAAGACGTGATCCTCAACACTCTTGATAGCAACCCTAGAGTAAAGCTACAGACCAGGCTATACATTGAGAGAGATATTGAGAGAACATCTGATCTCCCTTCCCTTCCTCCCCAAACCTAACAACATTTGCAGCATAAAGCTATTTTTATATGCTTCCAACTGAATTCTCTGACTTCTCCCAGATTGAGTTATGTATTCACCAGGCTAACTGCTTTATGGAGACCTGTCCTTTATAGCTCCATTAGATTATTCTCTTTTCACAGGAAGTGATGCGAAGGAAATGATGCGGGCAGCTTTGGGTTGCAAAAATGCACTGGTTCTGTTTAAACTTACCTGTTCCCTGCAGACGTATTGGCACACTGTGCAGTGTGTACTACAGTCATTTGAACTCGCACACGCTTACTGTAAAATCAATCAAGTTGTTTCAGCTAATTATTCTTAACTGGTTCCACAGCCTATTTTTGGTTTACTCAACTTTTCGGTCCAAGTGTTACCTGAACAACAATTTTGCGCATTTTACCTAAAATAAAGGCTGTGTAACTAGTTACACACAAACACAGCGTTTTCAACACAGGGTTTAAACACTGTTTCCCATGCTTGTTTAATGAACCATAAACAATAAATGAACATGCACCTGTGGAACGGTCGTTAAGACACTAACAGCTTACAGACGGTATGCAATTAAGGTCACAGTTATGAACACTTAGGACATTAAAGAGGACTTTCTACTGACTGAAAAACACCAGAAGATAGATGCCCAGGGTCCCTGCTCTTAGGCATGCTGCAAGGAGGCATGAGGACTGCAGATGTGGCCAGGGCAATAAATTGCAATGTCCACACTGTGTGACGCCTAAGACAGGGAGACAGGACGGAGAGCTGATTGTCCTCACAGTGGCAGACCACGTGTAACAACACCTGCACAGGATCGGTACATCCGAACATCACACCTGCGGGAAAGGTACAGGATGGCAGCAACAACTGCCCGAGTTACACCAGGAACGCACAATCCCTCCATCAGTGCTCAGACTGTCCGCAATAGGCTGATAGAGGCTGGACTGAGGGCTTGTAGGCCTGTTGTAAGGCACGTCCTCACCAGACATCACTAGCAACAACATCGCCTATGGGCACAAACCCACCGTCGCTGGCAGGACTGGCAAAAAGTGCTCTTCACTGACGAGTCGTGGTTTTGTCTCACTAGGGGTGATGGACGGATTTGCGTTTATCGTCGAAGGAATGAGTGTTACACTGAGTCCTGTACAGTCGTGGCCAAAAGTTTTGAGAATGACACAAATATTAATTTTCACAAAGTCTGCTGCCTCAGTTTGTATGATGGCAATTTGCATATACTCCAGAATGTTATGAAGAGTGATAGGATGAATTGCAAAAAATTGCAAAGTCCCTGTTTGCCATGCAAATGAACTGAATCATTTCCACTGCATTTCAGTCCTGCCATAAAAGGACCAGCTGACATCATGTCAGTGATTCTCTCGTGTTGATGAGGACAAGGCCTGAGATTACTCTGTCATGCTGATTGAGTTAAAATAACAGACTGGAAGCTTCAAAAGGAGGATGGTGCTTGGAATCATTGTTCTTCCTCTGTCAACCATGGTTACCTGCAAGGAAACACGTGCCGTCATCATTGTTTTATACAAAAAGGGCTTCACAGGCAAGGATATTGCTGCCAGTAAGATTGCACCTAAATCAACCATTTATCGGATCATCAAGAACTTCAAGGAGAGCGGTTCAATTGTTGTGAAGAAGGCTTTTCAGGGCGCCCAAGAAAGTCCAGCAAGCGCCAGGATCGTCTCCTAAAGTTGATTCAGCTGCGGGATCGGGGCACCACCAGTACAGAGCTTGCTCAGGAATGGCAGCAGGCAGGTGTGAGTGCATCTGCACGCATAGTGAGGCGAAGACTTTTGGAGGATGGTCTGGTGTCAAGAAGGGCAGTAAAAAAGCCACTTCTCTCCAGGAAAAACATCAGGTACAGACTGATATTCTGCAAAAGGTACAGGGATTGCACTGCTGAGGACTGGGGTAAAGTCATTTTCTCTGATGAATCCTCTTTCCGATTGTTTGGGGCATCTAGATGAAATATTGTCCGGAGAAGACAAGGTGAGTGCTACCATCAGTCCTGTGTCATGCCAACAGTAAAGCATCCTGAGACATTCATGTGTGTGGTTGCTTCTCAGCCAAGGGAGTGGGCTCACTCACAATTTTGCCTAAGAACACAGCCATGAATAAAGAATGCTACCAACACATCCTCTGAGAGCAACTTCTCCCAACCATCCAGGAACAGTTTGGTGACGAACAATGTCTTTTCCAGCATGATGGAGCACCTTGCCATAAGGCAAAAGTGATAACTAAGTGGCTCTGGGAACAAAACATCGATATTTTGGGTCCATGGCCAGGAAACTCTCCACACCTTAATCCCATTGAGAACTTGTGGTCAATCCTCAAGAGGCGGATGGACAAACAAAACCCCACAAATTCTGACAAACTCCAAGCATTGATTATGCAAGAATGGGCTGCCATAAGTTAGGATGTGGCCCAGAAGTTAATTGACAGCATGCCAGGGCGGATTGCAGAGGTCTTGAAAAAGAAAGTTCAACATATTGACTCTTTGCATCAACTTCATGTAATTGTCAATAAAAGCCTTTGACACTTATGAAATGCTTGTAATTATACTTCAGTATTCCATAGAACATCTGACAAAAATATCTAAAGTCACTGAAGCAGCAAACTTTGTGGAAATTAATATTTGTGTCATTCTCAAACTTTTGACCATGACTTTACACTGGAGCGGGATCGATTTTGGAGGTGGAGGTTCCGTCATAGTCTGGGGCGTTGTGTCACAGCATCATCGGACTGAGCTTGTTGTCATTACAGGCAATCTCAACGCTGTGCGTTACAGGGAAGACATCCTCCTCCCTTCCTACAGGCTCAGCCTGACATGACCCTCCAGCATGACAATGCCACCAGCCATACTGCTCGTTCTGTGCGTGTTTTCCTGCAAGACAGGAATGTCGGTGTTCTACCATGGCCAGCGAAGAGCCCCGATCTCATTACCATTGAGCACCCCCCCCCGAGAAATGTCCGGGAATTTCCGGGTGCCTTGGTGGAAGAGTGGCGTAACATCTCACAGCAAGAACTGGCAAATCTGGTTCAGTCCACGAGGAGGAGATGCACTGCAGTACTTAATGCAGCTGGTGGCCACACCAGATACTGACTGTTACTTTGTTCAGGGACACATTATTCAATTTCTGTTAATCACATGTCTGTGAAACTTGTTCAGTATATGTCTGTTGTTGAATCTTGTTATGTTCATACAAATATTTACACATGTTAAGTTTGCTGAAAATTAATGCAGTTGACAGTGAGATGACGTTCATTTTTTTGCTGACTTTATGTCACTGGTATCAAATATGTGAGTTGAAAACATTGTTAAAAGTGCTGTGTGTGTGTTAACATTTGCACAGCCTTTTTTTTAGTTAAGATGCCCAAATAATAATTTATAGTTGAAAAAACACATTTTAAATTGACTGAAGTTTTGTCAAGTTAGAGCTAACTTTGGGGAAACACATTTTGTTTAGTTCAGCTAACTCTTAGACCAAAAAGTTGGAGACAGATCCAGTGTCCTGAATGTTCCATAGTGACAAAATGGGCGACCAAGTGGCTGGCCGTACCTCATACTTCATCGCTGTATGCTTTTAATAGGAATCATTTCATGATGCCGAATTTGTCTTATTGGGTTGTAAAATTAGTGGCCTATGGAAGCTAATAGTACTTCTAAATAGGAGTGTTTATCAGGAATGTTTAATGTGTTGATATATCTTTCGTTGGCTGAGAGAGATAGACGGAGAGCGAGACAGACACGAATATCTTATGTTAACTTCAAAGAAAGAACACTACAAAATGACTCCTCCTCTCGACAGGCCTCCTCAGTGCTCCGTACCTCTCCTTCTGTCAGGGACGACTTCCATCCCACCTTCAACATTCACTACTTCTCACTCTTTTAGTTACCATCATCAACCAGAGGAACCGCTGCTGAAGTCTATAACAACATGATGTCGTTCTAGAAAGCAGGTCCAGAAGTCATGTTGGATCTAAAGATGATGATCTTTAGATCATGATGATGGGTTGAGGATGGATGGAGGAGAGAGAGAAGTGGAGGACCGAGGAAGAGAAGAGCGAGAGAGAGAGAGAGAGAGATGGGTGTTTACAGGGGCTAGTTCTTGGTTTGTCTGAGTGAGCCAGTCTTCATCGATCCCCCTGACCCACATCAGACAGGTTACAGACAGACAGACTGACTGAGCCTTATTGGAAAAAGTGCACACACAGAGAACAGACACAGAGAAAAAGATAAACTCTCTCCCTGACTGCTGAAGTCCCTGCCTGGCCTGCTGGGCTGGGGGAATATGTCTCTCTCTCACACACCCAGACCCAGGCTGGTAAGATAGTAGGACGCACGGACGCTATCTTCATTTGAACAATGTGAATTTCTGTCTGTCGATTGCTTTAAAGTTACGACTGCAGAGAGTTACAACGATATCTTTGGCTGGTTGGCTTCATTGGAAAAGAGGTTTGACTGGTAACATGAGTGAATGATTTATAAGAGTGTTGGGCCTGGTTTGGTCTTGCAACCAATGAGAATTGTTCCAAGACTAAACGCAACCTAAATGTTCTGTGCTTGTGTTGTCTGAATGTGTGTTCATAGTAGTCATGGTCATGTACTCTGTGCTGTATACCATCGCAGTATTGACTTAGAGGCCCATCTACTGTGTGTGGACTGTATGTTTCTACTCTCTTCACAGGAGCTATTGTTGTTCACCTGTGAGTGTGTGTGTCTGCGTGTGTGTGTGTGTCAGCACTGTATGTTGGGGTTCTGTGGTCCTCACCTTTCCCTCTCACTGTCTTCTCTTGTGTGTGTGTGTGTGTGTGTGTGTGTGGCTCCCACAGGAGATTTGGATGGCCACTGGTTGGACCATGCGTCATGGCATAGCAGCGAGGCCTCCCCAATGTCTTTGGTGAGACATGCGGAGCCCTGCCCCTAACCCCCCTCCTCCTCCCCTTTCCTCCCCTTCTGAGTCCTTTGTCATTTCATGTTTGCTTTGTTTTATTTACACCTCCGCATGGGTTTTCTTCTTTCTTTCTGTTTTTTATCCCACACCTGTAGGGGACAGTCAAAGGGGGAAAAGAAAAACTATTGAGCAGGCATTTTTGTCCGACTCAACACACAACACCTTATCTGAGAGGCAAAAGAAAATGGTTCGCTTTGGGGGCCACTCATTGGAAGAGGACGCAGAATGGTGCGAACCCCAGGTTAAAGACTCTGGCGTTGACACATGCAGTAGCACTACCCTAAACGAGGACAATCAGCATAGCCATAGTGAGAAGGTACTGGAGACTATGTAGCCAAAATATCTGCTTTTTGTTCTTTTTTTCTTTATTTTTCTTTACCTACCTCCTCCGGTCTTTATCTGTCACTAATCGTTAAATAGTAGACATGTTTATTGTTTTTAAAATTTGAATTGATTGATTTTCCTTTGAACTTCGTCTTTATTATTATTCCGGGGAATTGATCAGATTGATTTCATTTCGACAGCAGCTTGCTGGGTGTTGCTGAAATAGGAGATGGGGAACCCCTCTTTATTGTTCTGCTGTTTGCTCTCTGGCAGCATAAAGATCCATCCAGGAGCATTAAAACACAACCCTCTTTTTGTCATGGCACACAGCAATGTCCACTCCTCTAGTTGCATGTTGCTAGTTGCTCTGTCTGTTTTGTTATTTTCACTGTAGCGGCCATCTTAGTAACGTTACAGTAGGGTAACGACACCTACCTCTCACAGACACAGGCCTTTAGTCCCTCACTGGAATGACCCCTCCTCTCCCATCACACACTACCTAGTTAAGTCAGTATCCCCCTAGATCTCCACTCAGTCTAATACCACAACTAAACCAAGCACTTAAAACAGGGACGATTGGATTTCTTTTGCACAGACAAAGTTATGTTTTTCTTTTTTTCCCTTCCACTGTCATGTTTGTTGTGATTTGTCTCTCTTCATCTTGGCCTTAATCATCGCCCTGTGCTTTTCTTTTGGGAGTTTCGTCCATAAATCCTACTTCAGTTCACCTCTTTTTTTGTTTTTTTGTTTGTTGCATAATTACATTTTTCTTCATCTGCTTCTACCTGCTCCATTGTGGAGGTGTAGTGCTGTGTGTAGCAGGGCAGAGAGAGGTGGAGTGCTGTGTGTATCAGGGCAGAGAGTGGTGGACTGCAGTCTTAACCTCCCTCTGCCTTCAGCTAAGGCCTCCCTCACAGACCATCAGACAAAATCTCCACTCATCCAAACTCAACTGGATTTGATGCCAATGTGGCTGAGTTTTAGATGAGATGTTCTAGATACAGTGCAGGTTTTCTCAGATGGTTTGTGTGGAGCCTCTGCTCTGCGGTGACTAGGAGGGCCTGATGGTTTGCCTATTTTACCCTGCATGGGGTGCTGAATGCTCTCTACCTCTTTCCTGTTGGCAGGATCACACACGCCCTGGCATTGGATGTGCAAAATGTTTAATTTTCATTGTGTGATACATTTATCATAACATACCTAGAAAAATGTGAATTGAATCGTTTTAGTGAAAAAAGTACCTAAAATCAGATTGAAGTACTTCCATGAAGTATGTTTTTGGACATAGTTAATCACTGCTTAAAATGCGGGCTGTGTTATTGTAAATATTGTTTTATTTTGCCATTGTTTAAACATTTTGCCTTCAACTACAGTACGTATACACAGTAACTGTGATGCAGTAGATACAATAATTTTTTTGATTTTGGTTATCTAATTGATTTTGATTTACTTTTTTTATCGAATTGTGACAATCCGGCTAATCCCAAAAGAAAAAACAGGTTATATTATCTGAAATGGAAAGGATAGAGACAGAGCTATAACCACCAGATTAGATAACTAACCAGAGCTTGTGTGATCGTTCATTAAGTCAAATGAAGTGATACCCCCCCACCTCACCCCACCCTTCACATGATACACACTTTGGATGAGTTATAAAACACAAGGTGTGTTGTTGCTGTGTGTGTTCCTATAGAATCCAGTGACATGGCAGCCCTCCAAAGATGGGGAGCGCCTAATAGGGCGGATTCTGCTCAACAAGCGGATGAAGGATGGAAGTGTACCTCGAGACTCAGGAGCACTGCTGGGACTGAAGGTGAGTCTGCCCCGTCTGTCTGACCTCTCTGTCTGCACTTCTGTCTATCTGGGACCAGTCTGACCTGATGGTCAGAGGCCGTTTATTATTTCAGCTGTCCATCACTATTCAAAGGTTGCTCCCCAAATGGTATCCTACTCCGTATGTAGAGAGAATGTGTTGCCGTTTGGTCCTCGCTAAAGAGTATACACAGCGGACATATGTCTTATTGACATAATGTTCTGGTTGTAAACTGGTTTTGTGGTTGAGGAAAAAGACGTTGCTGAAAAGACATGGACAAACCGTCCTTATCAACATCTAGTACAACCTGATCATAACATCATAATGGAGTCCTTACTACCAGGTATTCAGGGCTCAACAGGCCCGTACGGAAGATCATCTAAACATTTTGGAATGATATTTGTGAATTGTATATTATGAGTGGACACTACACCTTGGTATCAGAACAAAATAAGAACGCTCAGATTCTTCACCACAATAAGCCATGTTTTCATATTATTTGTAGAAACTATGTTGTGGCTATTTTTATCTGCATATACATTTTGAAGTGATATGTGTGGGTGCCTTGCCTAATTATGAATGACATAATTGTATTATTCATGATTTAATATTAATTAGGCGGTAAATTATTTCCTTGATTTAATATTAATGAGCTGTGTCTTGATATCAAATTCTTTATGTTCATGACTGTGTTCCAAATGGCACCATATTCCCTATATAGTGTGCTACTTTTAACCAGGGACCTGGTAGTAGTGCACTATATAAGGAGTAGTGTACCATTTAGGACTCAGTCTAAACTACAAGATGCCGTGAGAGCGTAATATGCAGTGTGGTTATGTAGAAAAGCCTATTTGAAATGTTCAGTCAGAGACAATGTCCCTTTACTGTAGATAGGGAGATCACATCTGAAACATTGGGATTGTACAGCTTATTCCCCATTATGTACAGTACTGTAACTGGGCTACTAAACATATGTCCCATATTTACAGTATACCATGATTAGATGGGTAGATTTTCTGAATTAAAATATCTTAGGTTTTCTTAACTCTTCCTAATGCATTCATTTGAATGATCTGTGCGGCTTGGGCTGGTTTAAGATCTGAGCACACACAGCTAGCACAGTGAGGGCCATCAGGAGAGAAAAGGAAAGTGGCAAGATGGGAAATCATTAATGATTGAATGAGCTTCCTGAATTGGTATGTTTGTGTCTAGTCAGTGCCTCTTTGTGCTGTACGGTACGCTATGTGTTTCTCCTCGCTCAGCAGCAAGCAGTGACCAGTCAGTCTGTTTGTCTCTCTCTCTTTTTAACTATCTCTGTCTATCCATCTCTCACTCTCTGTCCCTTTCCCTTTCCCGCTCTCTCTCGCCCAGCTGTTACATAAAGCCATTTCATTTAGGAGTCTTCCCTAAGCTCCTTTGTATGTTGGCATTCAACTGCCATTAAGAGGGGATTTTATTTGTCTGATGCCTGTGGAGGGAGAGCGGTTCAGGGGCTTACAGAGTAGAGCAGAGCTGGGCTGCTTGGCCTGCTATAGGCCCCCCAGGCCTCAAGTGTTCCAGCACAATGGAGAGAGAGGTGGCCCCAGGGTTCCAACACAACACACAGGGACATTCAACATTATGAAAAGAGATGTACATTTTGACTAAACACATAGATACATTCTCTGTTCAAGAATAGCATCCTATGGGCAGAATGACCCTATGTGGCTACATATGCAATTAGAATTAGGTCTAGATCTGCAGGTTGTATTTTACCATGTGCAAATTCAATTCACACATGGATTTGGTCAAACATGGTCAATAAATATGTTTCTATGAAACAAAGTGATCAGTGCATCCATATTCCTTCCCTGCCAGACTGCTTACACCGTACTGAGGGTGTGATTATATTACAGTATAATACTATATACTACTACTATACATGTTGATGTGTGTTGCTTCCCTCATAGGTGGTGGGTGGAAAGATGACAGAATCTGGTAGACTTTGTGCTTTCATCACTAAAGTGAGGAAAGGAAGTCTAGCGGATACTGTTGGACACCTCAGACCAGGTACCTACTGATCTGATTTTATACTCTACATCCCTTACCATGTTTAGAACTACACTTATTATGTGTAGAACTACATTTACCATGATTATAACTTCACTTGCTATGTTTAGAACTATATTAGCCATGTTTAGAACTTCACTTACTATGCTTAGAACTACACTTACCATGCTTAGAACTACGCTTACTACCTTTAGAACTACACATACTATGCTTAGAACTACATCTACCACATTTAGAAGTACACTTACTGTTTTGAACTGCATTTACCATGTTTAGGAGTACACTTACTGTACTTAGAACTACATTTACCACGTTTAGAACTACACTTACTGTGTTTAGAACTGCATTTACCATGTGTAGAAGTACACTTACTGTGTTTAGAACTACACTTACAGATTTTTTCAAGCACGCTGAAGATTGTCAATACATTTCTCATGTACACAGCACTGTAGATTTAATAAGCTACTTCAGTGAAACATCAAGAAACATTTGGATTACTTGGTGAACTGGTGCTGAACTGGGTCAGAACCTTGTTTAAACTTCTGACACCCTTTGACCTTCATTTAATAGCACTAATTACAACATGTGTGAACTAGACAGATGTGCTGTTATTTGTTACCATAAGGGTTGCGACCGAGGCCTATTCAATTATTTATAATATTCCCTTACCAGGACGATTACAATGCTGTACTGTTTGTTTATGTGTGCTGTGTTTTCTACAATACCATTCATATTCTCCTTTTTTTCCATCATGTGGGCCTGCTCATGTTTATAACTGCACGGATCATGTTTTTAACTATATTTATAACTATGCTTCCCATGTTCATAAGTGCACCTTGTCAGCTGACGTCTTGATGTGTGGATGACTGACAGCATCTCTTGTTTTACAGGCGACCAGGTGCTGGAGTGGAACGGGAGGTTTTTACAAGGAGCCACATTTAAAGAAGTTTACAATATCATTCTAGAATCAAAGCCAGAACCCCAGGTGGAACTGGTGGTCTCAAGGCCCATAGGGTAAGACCTCACAACAGCAACTACACTTATTACAACGGAACCATCAAAAAACTACAGTGTATTCACATTCATACATTTGTAAAAAATATGTTTCTGGCAGAGGAGAGAGAAGATGTGAGAAAAGGGGGCTGAGTGTATTTGAATGTAATTTGTTTTGCTTGTTTATTTAACATATCTGCCTCCCAACCCTCCCTCCCAATATCCCTCCCCTCCATCAGTCCTCCAGTGTGATGACAGTGTCAGAGACTCATATGGGACTAGCAGTGCGGCACAGTGAAATGAACGGTGGCTGCTGCTCTCTCTCTCTCTCTCTTCCACAAACAGTGGGATGCCAATTGTTTTTGAAAGTAGAGATACCCCGAGAAATCAGAAACCCCTTTGCTTTGTCAGTGTCTATATTTGTCCTGCTTTGTATTGCTGAGGGAGGAGCTGCTGTACAGGAGAATGAAGACTAATGCTCTTCTTTGGACCATTAAAATACAGTGCATTCAGCATTAGCACCAATTTATCCCCTCTCCCTTCCTCATCCCCCCTCCCCCCGCTCTCTCTCCTTTCAGAGATATTCCTCGGATACCAGACAGCACACATGCACAACTGGAATCAAGTAAGTCTGGCTTTTCTTTCATTTCCCAATGATAACTAATTAGCCTGTGTTAATTAATCAACCTTGAAATATCAAGCTAAGGTATTGTCAGGGAGAGGTGATGATATCTAATTTCTATGTCTCTACCCTACTTGCTTTCTTTCTCTCTCTCTCACCTCCCCCTCCTCTTTCTCTCTCCCTCTTCCTCTCCTTGAAGTATGTTACCAAAATCAGTGTTTCAGATTTGATCATGTGACCTCCTCCCTGTCTGTCCTGTCTCAGGTTCGAGTTCCTTTGAGTCTCAGAAGATGGATCGCCCCTCTATCTCTGTCACATCTCCCATGAGCCCCGGGATGCTGCGGGACGCCCCCCAGTACCTGTCAGGACAGCTCTCAGTGAGTACCCTACTACAATACCCACAATACACCCTGGCTCTGTCTGGGCCTACATTACCTGCAGGAAAGGATCATACAGTGTAGATTCACACAGAGGGTTTGAGAACAGATGTTTTCTTTCTCTGCAGTATTCAGGGAGAGTAGCTGGAGCTCTGGAGAGTAGCTGGAGCTCTGGAGAGTAGCTGGAGCTCTGGAGAGTAGCTGGAGCTCTGGAGAGTAGCTGGAGCTCTGGAGAGTAGCTGGAGCTCTGGAGAGTAGCTGGAGCTCTGGAGAGTAGCTGGAGCTCTGAGAGTTGTTCAGTTAGACCCATCCCAACCCAGCATATGACCACAGATCATGTTGCCCTGAACCATGTTGCTTATTATCTGATGCCTAATATACTCTTGGGGGAAGTGAGTAAAAGGCTTAACTCTGAAACTCAGGAGGCCAGGCGGAAATAGACTAATGCTAACCTCCAGCACTTATTTTAAATAACACTAAGGATATTTGTGTTGTGAAATAGTGAAATAGTCACCGCTTTTCAATCCCCTTCCTTATGATAACACATCCATTTTATATGTGATTATAAATAGCTTGATTTATTTTTTATCAAAAAATATACCAGTCGATATCAGTCAATATATAACAGTCTATCAAGTCCATAGTGTTTTTGTTTATCAGAAGAGGTGAGAATGTTTGATAGTTGACTGTGTGTCTGTAAACACTGTATGCCTTTTACTGTAATGTTGCTCTCCAGTAAAACTGCTCCTAGAGCCAGAGAAGGAAGGAAGAGAAGGAAGCTTTTGATGTCAGTGTTCTTTCTGCTTGTTGTTGTTTTCTTTGGTGAGGAGGGGAGATCTAATCTGTGCTGCTGCTCGTGTCTCCGCCTGGCTCCTCTCCTCTCCCGTCTGTATGTAACGGGAGCATGGCGGAGCAGAGTGAGAGCCAGGGAGAGAAGGAGCACAGAGAGAGGTAGCAGGCACACACAGGCCCTCCAGTATTCATAGGCCTACACCCAGGAGGCCCGTGCTGACAGTTATGATGCAAATAGAGCCCAGTCAATCCCTACCTGTAGCACTCATCCCCACGCCACTCAGATCCAGAAGTTCTCTCCATTTCATCAATGAGCTGACCTTGAAACCAAAACAAGATTATTTGAATCATACTGTAGTTAATATACTGTAGTTATACTGTAATTAATATACTGTAGTTATACTGTAGTTGATATACTATAGTTATACTGTAATTAATATACTGTAGTTAATATACTGTAGTTAGACTGTATTAATATACTGTAGTTAATATACTGTATTATACTGTCATTGATATACTGTAATTAATATACTGTAGTTATACTGTAATTAATATACTGTAGTTATACTGTAATTAATATACTGTAATTAATATACTGTAGTTATACTGTAATTAATATACTGTAATGAATATACTGTAGTTGATATATACTGTAATGAATATACTGTAGTTGATATACTGTAGTTATACTGTAATTAATATACTGTAGTTGATATTCTGTAGTACATTACCTTGCTGGATCAAGTCCCAGCTGAACATTACGTTGGATGCAGTTAGAAATTGTAATGTTTTTATTATTATTAGTATTATTTTCAAACCTTGTTGAGGGAACAATTGGATTTCAGTACGTCATTGTGACGCAAATGTTAAATGAAGAAAGGAAGGAAAGTTACAGTCCAGAGAGCATGGAAGGGAATGCTTAGTTAGAAGTCATCAATCATTTTCTGTGAAAACAGGAGCAGAGCAGCCTCTTCCTCTCTCTGAGGATTACAGTGTGGAGGTACAGGAACCCACAGATAAGGCTCCAAGACAATACAAGACATTAGTGAATAATGAGATGCAGATTGATGCTAATGAACGGTGGGGAAAACACACACATCGCTAGATTGACTCTCCGTCCCCTCCTCCTCAAAATGTGTTTGTGTTATTGTGGCACTGGTTCGAGTCCAGTGAGTGTGTTTTGTTGGTTGTTTTATGTTTTTTTTTTTTGGTTTTATTGCATTTTTCTATGTTGTTGTTTAATTTTGCTTACCCAGAGCCAAAGCCTTAGTAGAAGAACAGCGCCTTTTGTCCCTAGGGTCCAGGTAAACACCTGTCTGACTCACAGACTGACTCTCTTTGGTCTTCGCTCGCCTTTTTCTGTTGCCTTTTTGGTTTCCTCCATCTTGGAAAATGCATACCAGGGAAATGGCGGCATCTTTCCCTTGCAGTGCGGTGCATTATGTCATTGTTATTATTATTATTCATTTATACCATATAACATGATCGTACGGTTATGACAGGAGTCTCGACTCTTTGCATGACTAACTAATCTAAAGGAAATATTTCAGAGAGACACCCCATTGCCAGATCCTGTGCCAGACTCCACATGTAGCAACGACAAGCTCAAACACATCCAGATCCTGAAGCCTACACTCAACAGCAACGACAAGCTCACAGCAACGACAAGCTCAAACACATGGCCAGATCCTGTAGCCTACACTCAACAGCAACGACAAGCTCAAACACATGGCCAGATCCTGAAGCCTACACTCAACAGCAACGACAAGCTCAAACACATGGCCAGATCCTGTAGCCAACACTCAACAGCAACGACAAGCTCAAACACATGGCCAGATCCTGTAGCCAACACTCAACAGCAATGACAAGCTCAAACACATGGCCAGATCCTGTAGCCTACACTCAACAGCAACAACAAGCTCAAACATTATTTGTCACATGCGCTGAATACAACAAGTGTAGACCTTACTGTGTGATGTTTACTTACAAGCCCTTAACCAACAGTGCAGTTCAAGAAGGGCTAAGAAAATATTTACCAAATAAACAAGTCAAAAATAATAAAAAGTAACACAATAACATAACAATAACGAGGCTATATACAAGGGTACCGAGTCAATGTGTGGGGGAACACGTTAGAGGTCATTTGTACATGTAGGTAGGAGTGAAGTGACTGGCCATTTTATCAATTGTTCAGCAGTCTTATGGCTTGGGGATAGAAGCTGTTAAGGATCCTTTTGGTCCTAGACTTGGCGCCCTGGTACCGCTTGCGGTAGCAGAGAAAACAGTCTATGACTTGGGTGACTGGAGTCTCTGACAATTTTATGGGCTTTCCTCTGACACCGCCTATTATATAGGTCCTGGATTGCAGGAAGCTTGGCCCCAGTGATGTACTGGGCTGCACGCACTTCCCTCTGTAGCACCTTACGGTCAGATGCTGACCGGTCAGATGCTGAGCAGTTGCCATACCAGGCGGTGAGGCAAATGGTCAGGATGCTCTCGATGGTGCAGCTATTAGAACTCTATTAGAACTTTTTGAGGATATGAGGGCCCATGCCATGTCTCCTGAGGGGGAAAAGGTGTTGTCGTGCCCTCTTCACGACTGTCTTGGTGTGTTTGGACCATGATAGAGCGTTGGTGATGGAATTTCAAGGAACTTGAAACTCTTGACCCGCTTCACTACAGCCCCGTTGATGTTAATGGGGGCCTGTTCGGCCCACCTTTTCTTGTAGTCCACGATCAGCTCCTTTGTCTTGCCCACATTGAGGGAGAGGTTGTTGTCCTGGCACCACACTGCCAGTTGTCTGACCCTCTCCCTATAGGCTGGCTCATCATTGTCGTGGACAGGCCTACCACTGTTGTGTCTTCTGAAAACTTGGAGTCATGCTTGGCCACGCAGTCGTGGGTGAACAGGGAGTACAGGAATGGACTAAGTACACCCCCTAAGGGGCCCCAGTGTTGAGGATCAGAGTGGCAGACGTGTTGTTGCCTACCCTTACCACCTGAGGGCGGTCCATCAGGAAGTCCAGGATCCAGTTGCAGAGGGAGGTATTTAGTCCCAGGGTCCTTAGCTTAGTGATGAACATCGTGGGCACTATGGTGTTGAACGCTGAGCTCTAGTTAATGAACAGCATTCTCACATAGGTGTTGCTTTTGTCCAGGTGAGAAAGGGCAGTGTGAAGTGCGATTGAGATTGAGTCAACTGTGGATCTGTTGGGACGGTATGCGAATTGGAGTGGATCTAGGGTATCCTGGAGGATGCTGTTGACGTGAGCCAAGACTTTCAAAGCACTTCATGGCTACCAATGTGATTGCTACGGGGTGGTAATCATTTAGGCAGGTTACCTTCACTTCCTTGGGCACAGGGACTGGTCTGCTTGAAACATGTAGGTATTACAGGCTCAGTCAGAGAGAGGTTGAAAATGTCAGTGAAGTCACATGTCAGTTGGTCCGCGCATGCTTTGAGTACACGTCCTGGTAATCCATCTGGTCCTGTGGCTTTAAATGTTGTACCTGTTTAAAGGTCTTGCTCACATCGGCTACCGAGAGCGTTATCACACAGTCATCCAGAGTAGCTGGTGCATTTAGCTCATCTGGTAGGCTCGCGTCACTGGGCAGCTCGTGTCTAGGTTTTCCTTTGTAGTCCGTAATAGTTTTGAATATGACATGCTGGTAAAAATTTGGAAAACTGATTTAAGTTTGCCTGCATTAAAGTCCCCGGCCACTAGGCGCGCCACTTCTGGGTGAGCATTTTCTTGTTTGCTTATGGCCTTATAGAGTTGTTTGAGTGTGGTCTTAGTGCCAGCATCGGTCTGTGGTGGTAAATAGACGGCTACAATTAATATAGATGAGAACTCTCTTGGTAGATAGTGTGGTCTACAACTTACAATAAGGTACTCAGGTGAGCAATACCTCGAGACTTCTTTAATATTAGACATCGCGCAACAGCTGTTATTGACAAAACAACACATACCCCCACCCCTCTGTTCTGCCGGTGCATGGAAAATCCCGCCAGCTCTATATTATCCGTGTTGTCGTTCAGCCACGATTCTGTGAAACATAAGATATTACAGTTCTTAATGTCCCGTTGGTAGGATAATCGTAATCGTAGGTCATCAATTGTGAGGGCAGTGGGAGTTTAATTGCTCGCCTACGGATTCTCAAAAGGCAGCCCAATCTGCATCCTCTTCTCCGTCTTTTCTTTGCTCAAATAAAGGGGATCTGTTCCTGGGAGAGCTGTATATCTTTCTCGTAAGACTCGTTAAAGGAAAAAGCTTCTTCCAGTTCGTGGTGAGTATTCCCAGTTCTGATGTCCAGAAGTTATTTTCGGTCATAAGAGACGGTAGCAGCAACATTATGTATGAAATACAGTGGCAAGAAAAAGTATGTGAACCATTTGGAATTACCTGGATTTCTGCATAAATTAGTCGTAAAATTTGATCTCATCTTCATCTTAGTCACAACAATAGACAAACACAGTGAGCTTAAACTAATAACACACAAATTATTGTATTTCTCTCGTCTATATTGAATACATAGTTTAAACATTCACAGTGTAGGTTGGAAAAACTATGTGAACCCCGAGGCTAATGACTATTCCAAAAGTTAATTGGAGTCAGGAGTCAGCTAACCTGGAGTCCAATCATTGAGACGAGATTGGAGGTGTTGTTTAGAGCTGTCTTGCCCTATAAAAAACACTCAGAAAAGTTGAGTTTACTATTCACAAGAAGCAGTTCCTGATGTGAACCGTGCCTCGAACACAAGAGATCTCAGAAGACCTAAGATTAAGAGTTGTTATCTTGCATAAAGCTGGAAAGGGTTACAAAAGTATCTTTTAAAGCCTTGCTGTTCATCAGTCCACGGTAAGACAAATTGTCTATAAATGGAGAAAGTTCAGCACTGTTGCTACTCTCCCTAGGAGTGGCCGCCCTGCAAAGATCACTGCAAGAGCACAGTTCAGAATGCTCAATTTGGTTAAGAAGGATCCTGGAGTATCAGCTAAAGACTTACAGAAATCTCTGGAACATGCTTACATCTCTGTTGACGAGTCTACAATATGTAAAACATTAAACAGGAATGGGTGTAACGGTTTTCATGCGGTGAAAGAGAGTCGAACCAAAATGCAAAGCTAGCCCGGCCAATACGCGGAGCTGGAATAGAATGCACCGGGCTATGCACCCGCACTGGAGACACCGTGCACACCACAGCATAACACGGTGCCTGCCCGGTCTCTCTAGCCCCCCGGCAACCACAGGAAGTTGGCGCAGGTCTCCTACCTAGCGTCGCCATACTCCCTGTGAGCGACCCCCCAAGAAATTTTTGGGTCTGACTCCCGGGCTTCCAACCGCCGCGCTGCCTCCTCATACCTGCGCCTCTCAGCTCTCTCCGCCTCTAGTTCTTCTTTGGGGCGGCGATATTCTCCAGGCTGATCCCAAGGTCCTTCTCCGAATAATTCCTCCTCCCATGTCGATACCTCCTTTTGTTGCTCCTTGGGGCGGCTACACTCCCCTGGTTTAGCCCAGGCTCCTCTCCCGTCGAGGATTTCCTCCCAAGTCCAAAGGTCCTTTTTACACTGCTCCTGCTGCTGCCTTTGCTGTTTCTCCTGTGGCTCCTGCCTGTTGACACGCTGCTTGTTCCGTTTGTGGTGGGTGATTCTGTAACGGTTTTCATGCGGTGAAAGAGAGTCGGACCAAAATGCAGCGTGTAGATTGCGATCCATGTTTAATGAACAAACGTAACACAAATCTAAATACAAACACTACAAAACAAAGAACGTAACGAAAACCGAAACAGCCTATACTAGTGTAAACTAACACAGATACAGGAACAAGGACACTAAGGACAATCACCCACGAAACACACAAAGAATATGGCTGCCTAAATATGGCTCCCAATCAGAGACAACGATAAACACCTGCCTCTGATTGAGAACCACTTCAGACAGCCATAGACTTAACTAGAACACCCCACTTAGCTACAAACCCAATACCAACACACCACATACAAAAACCCCATGCCACACCCTGGCCTGACCAAATAAATGAAGATAAACACAAAATACCTCGACCAGGGCGTGACAATGGGGTTCATGGGAGGACACCACGGAAGAAGCCACTGCACATCTGAAGTTTGCAAAAGAGCACCTGGATGTTGCACAGCGCTTCTGGCAAAATATTCTGTGGACAGATTAAACTTAAGTTGAGTTGTTTGGAGGTGACACACAACACTATGTGTGGAGAAAAAAATTAACAACAGAATGGCTTCAACACAAGAAAATACGCCTTCTGGAGTGGCCCAGTCAGAGTCCCGACCTCAACCTGATTTAAAATGCTGTGGAAAGACCTCGAGAGATGTTCACACCAGACATCCTAAGAATATTGCTCAACTGAAACAGTTTTATAAAGAGGAATGGTCCAAAATTCCTCCTGACAGGTGTGCAGGTCTGATCCGCAACTACAGAAAATGTTTGGTTGAGTTTATTGCTGCCAAATGTGGGTCAACCGGTTATTAAATCTAAGGGTTCACATACTTTCCCCACCCTACACTGTGAATGTTTACACAGTGTGTTCAATAAAGACACGAAAACATGTAATTGTTTGTGTGTTTAGTTTAAGCAGAATGTGTTTGTCTTTTGTTGTGACTTTTTTTTTAAACCAAATTGTATGACCAATTAATGCAGAAATCCAGATAATTCCAAAGGGTTCACATACTTTTTCTTGCCACTGTAAGTTAAAAAATAAGTTGCAAAAAAATGAACAAAATAGCACAATTGGTTACGGGCATGTAAAACGTCAGCCATCCTCTTCAGCGCCATCTTAACATGTTAGCTGTCATGGGACTTTTGTACCTAGTCAGCTACAACAGTGCTCCACATTGGCAATTAAAGGAGGGTGTCTCCTTAAATGATTTAGTAAAACTATTACATTTTGTGGGACAAATAAATGAGCTTATTTGTTCTGTGGAACATGAAACTAGACTGGACCCTCGTCCTTATTGGCTTGATTCCCTTAGGTCCTGAATAGGTTGCCATAACAACAGCGGTCAACAACTGCTAATCATGAACACAACGTTTGGTAAATATTTATGTTTACATTTTTAAATGGCTGTAAGTTTCATGTTGCAGTTAAAGGTGGGCTAAGATAACTGTCCCTTATTTTAATTTTAATGTTTTACAGTTTGAATACATAATTCACTTGAACTAAACAGACAAGGTGTCTATCTTACTGTGGGACCTTTTTGAGGAGTTGTTTTACTCTAGCTAGCTTGTTACAGTTGGAGTGTGGAGTACTCATGTTATTTGGGAGATCATATTTATTTATTTGTCCCATTATGTCCTTGTCAAGTATCAGCTTAGCTTAGAACAAAATATATATATATACAGTATACGGTATAGGAGTTTCTGGTATGATATGCACGGTTGGTTTCCTCATTTAAAGGTTGTGTGAGGTGTTGGCTATACAACACCTATCTGTCAGATAAGGAGAGGGTGAGAATGGAAGTCTATAAATAGGTGTGTAGTGAACCCTTGGCTCAGCTCCTAGAGGTAGATCTATTAGCCTTCTGTAGAAGCAGTGTTATGCTCTACTTAACCAGGCCATGCAATAATGTCAATGTAAATGATGTGGCCGACTGTACAGGAAATATAGGCAGTGTAATGTATTACATCAAGGGTATAATTTCAGTTTCAACTTTTCAAGGTGAATCTGTCGCTTAAGGGTTGTACCATCAGTCATATGGGCAGTGCTGTAGTATGGTCCGAATTGCACGTACATCTTTTCCATAGGGGACTTCATTATTGAGGAACTCTTCCCAGTGCAAGCTGTTTGACCTGAATGACCTGCCTATGTTGTTTGACAATATCAGATCTCCTGACTGATCTTGTATGTGTTAAATGCTTGCTGTTGCTTTGTATTGCTGCATGCATAAAGAAATAACTATGGAAGTCAATGCAATGATTTAAGACTCCTCCCATCATTATCTACATAAGTATGGGCAAGAGCTTAGAAGGCTTGATTTTCCTCTAGTATTTCATTTCAGTTTCTTGAAACAAATATTTCGCAATTTTTTTTTTAAATTGCGTTTTTTGAAACACAATTTTCCTGTAATTGTTCTTTCTTTCATTTTTTACTTCTAAGTGTTCTCTGTTATATCCATACTTCACTCTGACAAGTGTGAAGTGTCTTTGATGCCACCCATGACAGCGTGATTGATGTATATGTATATTTTAGCAATACACTGAGTATCTGACATTGCATTGCAGGGCTCTACAGTGCGACCATTTTACTAGCAAATGCGCCTAACATTTTGCTATGCGTCCTGGAATTTTAATTTAGGAGCACTAGTACGCCTACAAAAATGAAGGATTCTAGCTTTAATACCTCAAATATTTTTCATTGTGCTCCTAAATATCTTTGTGTGTGCCTATATTTTTGAACTTAGGTGCACATGTGCTCCTTGTAAAAAAGGTCAGCGTAGAGGCCTGCATTGTGTTGTATGGTTCCAAATACAATTTCACACTCAGAAGCAGCAAGTGTTCATTTCAAAGCATGTTGGTCTAATTCTCATGTTGTAATGGTTTAGATACCAAGAGTTAGGATACTGTAGATATGAATACAGATACACATACTGTAGAATCCTTTTCACTCAAACACACCTAGAAAATGTGGCTCGTGCAGCCGCAGGGTAAGATTTGGTCATGGTAAGATTTGGTCATGGTAAGATGTAGGTCGTGGTAAGATGTAGGTCATGGTAAGATGTAGGCCATGCTACATACAGTACATATCTGCTTTGTGCACACTATTAAGATAATTTAGGCTCTCATTGTTCAACCTTTGCTACATTGTTGTTGTTGATATGATCATATCATCTCCTTATTTCCATATCTCAACAAACATGTATGCTTTTATTATCACCCCCCCCCCCCCCCCCGCTAAGCATGTGACCTGCTAATGTCTAATATGTAAACCAGGGGAGGTTCTCCAGGAGAGGTACCGGGTGTGCAGGCTTTAACTCCAGCGCTGCTCTAGTCTGACACAATCCAGTGATTTGACTAATTAGCTGTTCACCATGCAGGACCTTGATTTGCTGTATCAGGTGTGTTTGTTAGTTAGTATAGAGCAGGGCTGGTGCCAAACCCTGTACACCCAGTAGCTCTCCAAGTGTAGGGTATTGAGGTCACCCTGATATAGAGCCCCCCCTCCCCTCCCCACTGGCAACCCAGTGACCATGTGACCCTCTTCTGTACCATCCATAGGTCAAACTGTGGTATGACAAAGTGGGCCATCAGCTAATTGTGACCATCCTGGGAGCCAAGGACCTGCCTTCTAGGGAAGATGGCCGCCCCAGGAACCCTTACGTCAAAATCTACTTCCTCCCTGACAGAAGGTAAGAGTAGAGACAGTAACTGCGGGATGATCGAGCTAGCAGCATTTCACTTCATTCCATCTACAGCCATTTCTTAGTGGCTAGACCTATCCTCCAATATCCTGAAGTTGCCATTGGTTGATTGATACAGATTTGGGGCTCGCATGATAGTCTCACTGAATGTTGAATTTATGGTAAGAATGTCTTTGGTTTTATTTCCTTATTTACATTTACATTTAAGTCATTTAGCAGACGCTCTTATCCAGAGCGACTTACAAATTGGTGAATTCACCTTCTGACATCCAGTGGAACAGCCACTTTACAATAGTGCATCTAAATCATTAAGGTGGGGGGGGTGGTGGTGAGAAGGATTACTTATCCTATCCTAGGTATCCTATCATTTTTTATTTCCGGTAATTGAATTTGGGGACATGTCGCATTGCATTTAAACTGCTATCGTCACAAAGATCATCATGTGATCACATTGACCTACACCTTCACTGCGCTCAGAGAACCCCTTCTCAGACACGTGGAAGTAATGATAGAAAGTTGATCGGGGTTCCAACATGACGCTCCCTCCCCAGCTCATCCCATTGCCCTGTGCTGTGTTGACCTGTTCGGGAGTCTTTTCTACCATGGTTGTAAATAAAAACAGTTTGAATTATTGTTCCTCCAGCGACAAAAGCAAGAGGAGAACAAAAACGGTAAAGAAATCCTTAGAACCCAAATGGAACCAGACCTTTATGTATTCTCCTGTGCACCGGCGGGAGTTCCGTGAGCGCATGTTGGAGATCACCCTGTGGGACCAGGCCAGGGTCAGGGAGGAGGAAAGCCAGTTCCTGGGAGAGGTAAGCCCATACATCTCTTATTCCCCCTCATAGTTTTCTATTGTTTTATGGACAGAGACAGTCGGAAGGTAGTTAGAAAGACAGGTACAGTGGGACACGGAGACAAGGGGCTGAGGCTATATTTGTAACAAGAGTCGGCAGTGCCACCACTTAACCAGACTCAGGCACTCATCCGTCTCTGATATAATACCAAACATACCCATCCAGTCAGGATTTGGACAGATAACTCTGATAGCTCAACTAATCCTACCAATAGGGTCAAGCTCTTGATAAAACCCTACATTCCATAGGAAGGATGACAGGCTACTGGGGGTTGATGTCATCGAACCATGATGTTTACTGTAACATCAGCACATACTCAAATACTCTGTCCTCACTGCCAATAAGGTTGCAGAATTCTGGTAACTTTCCCAGAATTCCTAGGTCTTCCAGAAATCCTCCCGGTTGGGGGGAATAAGCAGGAAATCCAGAATCTTCCAGTCAGGATTGCTGGAAAACCTTATTTAAAAAATGATGTTGGGCCATGCCTGTGGAGGTCTTGATCTGCTCTGGAATCTGGAATGAGTCCAGTTAGCAGTGGCTAGTGTGTTGAGGACTGTGAGTGTTTGTGTGTGTGTGTGCATGCACGCATGCTTGTTTGTGTGTGTGTGTGTGTGTGTGTGTGTAGTGACGCTGGTGTGTTTCTCCTTTAGATACTGATAGAGCTGGAGACAGCCCTGCTGGATGATGAGCCTCACTGGTACAAGCTGCAGACCCACGACGTGTCCTCCATGCCCCTCCCCCGCGCCTCGCCCAACCCCCAGCGCAGACAGCTCCATGGAGAGAGCCCCACGAGGAGGCTACCCATACAGAGTAGGTTACCCCTCTGCCCTAACATCCATAACCTGTATACTAGTCTATACTAGAACAGTGTAGGAAAGCTCCTGTCTGTTCGAACCCCAAACCTCAGGATAGGGAATGAGACATGAGTGTCGAACCAGCCGTTCGTCTGCTGATTTTGAAAAGCCAGTATGGCGGCTGGCAGGTGCCCTGTTACCAACTGTCTTTGCCTGTCTGCCAAAGCCTGAATGATTTATGAAGTATTTATTACTGTTAGTATGTTCATATGGTGTTTGTTTTCTTATCCCTTTCAACTCAACCTGATACTTACAGACAAGGGGTCGTATTCGTACAATTCAGGTAACGGCCCCCGTTTGTTGTTCCACGCTGCTCTCTCCACTGAGCTCTCTCTCCACTGAGCTCTCTCTCCGCTGAGCTCTCTCTCCACTCAGTGTTGCTGTTCATACGAAGACTCTGTCTCTCCCCTCTGCTTCAGTCCTATTGTACTGTTCTCTACCCCCAAAGTGTTCTCTCACTCCACTCCTCCAATAGCTATCTCACAATTCCCTTTGATTCTCGCTATGCTCCCTCTCCGCTCCACCGCAGTCCTTAAACAAGATGGCCGCCTAATGGTCAGCCTCGGGCCCGGCAGGTTTCAGTTTCCCAGTCCAGATCCGGGTGATTTAGCTCTATCAGAAGAGCTCTGTCCACTCCCCTGTTTGTCATTTGAATATGTTGAGCACTTGTTTTCTCAGTGCAATGCATTGTCTCATCTCCCTTTGAAAAACATTATGATAATTGTGCTGGTTTTTGCTCTTCTTCTCCTCTGCTTGTGTCTGTTGTATCTGTTGTGTCTGTGTTGTCTGTGTTGTCTGTGTTGTCTGTGGTGTCTGTTGTGTCTGTTGTGTCTGTATCTGCTGGGTGTGAACTTGTATTTGCACTTGACAGATTTCTAATGTATGTAACCTGCACATGTATTTCCAACGCTAAGGCTTGAGATTATTGACCGTGTTAACTGAGTGTGTGTGTGTGTTAGGTGAAAGAGCTGATCGCTCTAAAACAAGAGCGTTAAAACAGAGAGAGAGAGCGAGAGAGAGAGCGAGAGAGAGAGCGAGAGAGAGAGCGAGAGAGAGAGAGAGAGAGAGAGAGAGAGAGAGAACTTGTCATTTCTGTAAAAGCCCAAGTGTCCCGTTGATTTAGGTTGACTGAACAGTGAAGAAGTCATAAAAACAAGCGAGTGCAGAGTGAGAGAGGGGACGACTCGGGAGGAGGGAGGAGAGAGGGGACGACTCGGGAGGAGGGAGGAGAGAGGGGACGACTCGGGAGGAGGGAGGAGAGAGGGGACGACTCGGGATGAGGGAGGAGAGAGGGGACGACTCGGGATGAGGGAGGAGAGAGGGGACGACTCGGGAGGAGGGAGGAGAGAGGGGACGACTCGGGAGGAGGGAGGAGAGAGGGGGACGACTCGGGAGGAGGGAGGAGAGAGGGGACGACTCGGGAGGAGGGAGGGAGTAGTTCTGTTAACGGTGGAGACGGTAGAATACCTCTGACTCCATCTTCAGATGTACATTGAATGATTGAAATGTCAATTCAAAGTGCCACCGTGAAAACATGGAAGCTATTGCCAATTAGGCTAGATGGAGAGGACCACACAATGTTGTTTACATCACATCCAACATAATGTCTCACACTGGCTATATGTTACAGTTGTTCCCTTTAAATTAGACTTTATATCACACTATCTAAAATAGGCAGCTCCCACGTTGGTGGGGAAAACCAGAAGAGGCAGACAGTATATTTCAGGAGAGTAAATGTAGGTCTTGGTTGCCTGTGTTGGTTATGAAGTATGGTCAGTGATGGTCATTGTAAGGACGTGACTTTGAGATATAATACTGTTTAATAGTGTTCTCAAAATAAATAGTGTTCTGTTTCTGTGTCTGCTGCTTTCCCTGACTATGTCCAGGACTGGGGCATTGGTCTAGAACAACTGGACAACACTGGTGACAGCTAGGCCACAGAGCCATGGTCTGACCAGGGGAAGAGGACAGACCCTGGAGTAAACTAACTTCTATCCTCTTCTCTCCTTTCTCCATATCTCCTCCAGGATCTCAGAGAATCAGCGACAGTGAGATCTCTGACTATGACTGTGAAGACGGTGTTGGGGTAGTGTCAGGTAAGATATTTCTGACAGAATCACACATGAATAGTAATCACTATAATGCAAATGCAACTAACTCATGGGTTAACAGTATATGAACATACAAGCTACAAGTATGTCATGGTACTGTACTGGATCATATGATGTTTTAAAAGAAGGTAGCTAGCTAAGATACTGCAGCAGCTCTACAAGGAGCAGTGAGTTTCTTCCCCTTCCCTCTGCACTACTGTAGCTAGCTGCTCTCCTCAACACAGGCAGCAGGCGCCCACGCCAGTCTCAGCCTGCCGCTGCTGCACATTGAGAGGAAGAACTGTAGCAGGCCAGGCAGCACACAGACAGCTGTGTGTGTGTGTGTGTGTGTGTGTGTGTGTGTGTGTGTGTGTGTGTGTGTGTGTGTGTGTGTGTGTGTGTGTGTGTGTGTGTGTGTGTGTGTGTGTGTGTGTGTGTGCGCGCGTGTGTGCGTGCGTGCACGTGCGTGCGTGATAGATGAGGAGGAAACCCTCCCACCTCTGTAACATTTTCATCAGCCCCTCTCACATCACAGCCTCCTCCCTCACTATGCCCATAATATCCCTTCACTCAGTGGGAATACCCCTCTCCTCTCTCTCTCTCTCTCTCTCTCTGTCTCTCTGTCTCTCTGTCTCTCTGTCTCTCTCTCTCTCTCTCTCTCTCTCTCTCTCTCTCTCTCTGTCTCTCTGTCTCTCTGTCTCTCTCTCTCTCTCTCTGTCTCCTCACCCTCTCTCCTCTTTCCTCCACCCTTGTTTCCTAGAGATCTTTGCTAATCCCCTTTCCTCCTACCTTCTCCATATCAAACTACTGATACTATACTAAGGGAGAAGAGTTGATAACTATTCACGGGAATAATAGATTGATTGTTTTTTTGAATTGGGATGTCACTGCTGTGGTTTTAAATAGGATAATGCAGTCATTCTTCTCTGCTGGCTCTGTCCTGTTAATTCGGATCTGAGCTTCTCTCCTCTATACACAGTATATATGCTTAACACACAGTTTCTAGTCATGTGTGACGCGGCTTGTCAAGAGAACCAATGAATTACATTTGGGTTGTGCACGTAAAGCAAGCTGATTGCAGAGCTGGGTGCTTAGTTACCCAACCCAGTGTTGGGCTGCTGATAGTTAGACTGCAGATGTTAGATAGTGAAATGTGATGTCAGGTGGAATTGGTTTAATGTTTCTCTGTTTCCTCTATAGTAAATATGTTTGACATTGTGTTAATTGATTGTGAATCATTTGAACATAATATTCATGCACATAATACTGTATATTTTTCTTATCAGGATTCACTTCTATGTATAATTTGAAGGAATTCAGTTTTTCGCATGAAGGAATTCAGGTTTCACAATGCAGCAAACTCACTTTCAAACATATTTGGAAGAGAAAATGTAATGATTTGAAGATAATTGAAAAAAGTATCAAACTAAAGTGGCTGTGAAGGTTAACTTTTCCTCTCATATTTCATAATGTCTTGTGTTTCCTTGCTAATCCTACCTTTGATTCACTGTTACGTTTAACTCATTTTAATGTGCTATACACTCTATTGAATGTTAATCAACGTTAATGGCGCAAAGCATTGACCTTAACCATGCCTCCTGGCCATGGATGATTATTGAATAAGAACTCATTCAAGTTCGATGGACTAATCAGTCTAGCAGGGAAAAGTCATTATAATGTTTCAGATTTTTTTTTAAAGAAGCTATTTTCATGTTTAATGCAAAAATGTTAACCGCAATGACTTGAATCACATGAACATTGAGTTGAGACCAAGCCCTCATTTATTTGAATATAGAGAGCCTCAGCATTTTGAAATTTGAAAGCCACCAAGCATTATGCCACTGTGTGCAACTTCTGAAAAGTTTGAAAGAATCCTCTGAAAATAAATGTTGCCATAAATGTTGTTATTTACAGCAGTGTGTATGGTCAATAGGGAGGAAAGGTTGTAGCCTGGTACCAGATCAGTTTGTGCTGCCTTGCCAACTAGACAAGACAGTACACACAAATCTGGGGCCAGGTTAGAGAGGCTGCGCTCAGAACGATGAGTCTGTCTCTGAATGACTTCTGACCTCTCTCTCTGTATCTCTGTTTCTCTCTGTTTCTCTCTGTTTCTGTCTCTCTCTGTTTCTCTCTCTCTCTGTTTCTCTCTCTCTCTCTGTGTCTCTCTCTTTCTCTCTTTCTGTTTCTCTCTGTTTCTCTCTGTTTCTGTCTCTCTCTGTTTCTCTCTCTGTTTCTCTCTCTCTCTCTGTGTCTCTCTTTTCTCTCTTTCTGTTTCTCTCTCTCTCTTTATGTTTCTGTCTCTCTCTGTTTCTCTCTCTGTTTCTCTCTCTTTTCTCTCTGTTTCGGTCTCTCTCTGTTTCTATTTCTATTTCTCTCTATCTCTCTGTTTCTCTCTCTTTCCTCTTTCTGTTTCTCTCTATCTCTCTCTGTTTCTCTCTCTCTGTTTCTCTGTTTCTCTTTCTGTTTCTCTCTCTGTTTCTATATCTCTGTTTCTCTCTGCCTCTCTCGTTCCCTCTTTCTCTCTGCCTCTCTCGTTCCCCCTTTCTCTCTGTCTCTCTCTCTGTCTCTCTCTCGCTCCAGACTACCGGCAGAACGGCAGGGACCTTCATAGTTCCACGTTGTCTGTCCCAGAGCAGGCGATGTCATCCAACCACTGCTCGCGGTCGGCAGACATGAACCGGGCGCGGTCGCGGTCCCCCAGCGTTCCCCCTCCACAGAGGTAACTCTCCCGCCTCACTTGTCCCCTGTCCAACCCAGCATCTCAAGTTGTATCCCTTCCTCAAAAACACCACACTGGGATCTGAGAACCCCAACTGATCAGAGGTTGTCCTTTAAGCGGTATCTCTGTGATAGTTGTCTTGATAGTAGAATGTTTAACCCATATAAACGATACTGTGATCTCACTCACACTGACAGTGGTTGCATTAAGGTGAGTAGGTGCATCCCCGAGCCACTAGGGGACACTGTGGGGAGTTTGTACTGTGACTGTACCGTACTAGGGGGGTGATCCAGTGATTCTGTTGTGTACAGCAGAAGTCTGGACCCCGGCTATGACATTGACCCCGCCTCGTCTCAGTACAGCTCCTCCAGTAGAGTGGACCGGCGCAGTGTGTCTGATGACCACCACTCACCTGACAGGTAGATACCCCTGTCTCACACAGCTTGACACAGCCTAACACAGCCCCACACAACCTCACACAGCCTCACACACCAGCTGCTGCAGACAACACTACCAACTAGGACTGACAGGGTTCCAACCCGGGTTGTCTGCGAGCCACAAGACTGTGTAACTGTTAGACCTCTGAGCTAAAGCCCAGGCATTAGCTCGGGAGCTAACCCAAGTGTCCAAGTCTCAGGCGCGGTTACTAATCACATGAGCGTGGTTTCACTGAACTGCCTCCGTTACACAACCTTACACCTGTGTAATCTGCCTGATGCTTTTACACCAAGAACTGCTATACGGATATCTCACCAAGTGCTCACAAGTCAACCTGTCCCTTTCCCCAACCTGTCCCTTTCCCCAACCTGTCCCTTTTCCAAGAACTCCAATCTCCTCTCTGATGTCCTGCATTAGGTGGATCTTGAACTAACCTCTTCTCTTCTTTGTGTTGAAATTGTGTTGCCTTATGAATACTGAGAGGGGATCATTAACTCTGGTGCTCAGATTCATTAGAATCAAAATGGAGGTATCCCAAATGGCACCCTATTCCCTAAAAAAGTGTACTACTTTTCCTATAAAAGTATACTACTTTTGAACATGGCCCATAGTTTCAAGTTTTATTAGTCATACGGGGATACTCATGGTATACACCGTCCAATGAAATGCTTAGGTTCCTTCTCGACAACACAACAACAATAAGAAATAATAAAAGATACGAATAAGGCTCTGGTCAAAGGTAGTGCACTATGTAGGGAATAGGGTGCCATTTGGGACGCCGGCCATATAACTACATTTTAAACACAGGCCAATTTACTGGAGGTT
>NC_088241.1:14425346-14462846 GCF_036934945.1 Oncorhynchus masou masou | reverse complement strand
TGCGCCCCCATCAACTGTTCCCTTAACAGCCTACAGAGAGTTGGTGCGCCCCATCAACTGTTCCCTTAACAGCCTACAGAGAGTTGGTGCGCCCCCATCAACTGTTCCCCTTAACAGCCTACAGAGAATTGGTGCGCACCCATCAACTGTTCCCTTAACAGCCTACAGAGAGTTGGTGCGCCCCCATCAACTGTTCCCTTAACAGCCTACAGAGAGTTGGTGCGCCCCTATCAACTGTTCCCTTAACAGCCTACAGAGAGTTGGTGCGCCCCTTTCAACTGTCCCCTCAACAGTCTAAAGAGAGTTGGTGCGCCCCCATCAACTGTCCCCAACAGTCTGCAGAGAGTTGGTGCGCCCCCATCAACTCTACCCTTAACAGCCTACAAAGAGTTGGTGCGCCCCCATCAACTGTCCCCTTAACAGCCAACAGAGAGTTGGTGCGCCCCTATCAACTGTTCCCTTAACAGCCTACAGAGAATTGGTGCGCACCCATCAACTGTTCCCTTAACAGCCAACAGAGAGTTGGTGCGCCCCCATCAACTGTCCCCAACAGTCTGCAGAGAGTTGGTGCGCCCCCATCAACTCTACCCTTAACAGCCTACAAAGAGTTGGTGCGCCCCCATCAACTGTCCCCTTAACAGCCAACAGAGAGTTGGTGCGCCCCTATCAACTGTTCCCTTAACAGCCTACAGAGAATTGGTGCGCACCCATCAACTGTTCCCTTAACAGCCAACAGAGAGTTTGTGCGCCCCTATCAACTGTTCCCTTAACAGCCTACAGAGAATTGGTGCGCCCCCATCAACTGTTCCCTTAACAGCCTACAGAGAGTTGGTGCGCCCCCATCAACTGTTCCCTTAACAGCCTACAGAGAGTTGGTGCGCCCCCATCAACTGTTCCCTTAACAGCCTACAGAGAGTTGGTGCGCCCCCAGTTGGTGCGCCCCCATCAACTGTTCCCTTAACAGCCTACAGAGAATTGGTGCGCCCCCATCAACTGTTCCCTTAACAGCCTACAGAGAATTGGTGCGCACCCATCAACTGTTCCCTTAACAGCCAACAGAGAGTTGGTGAGCCCCTATCAACTGTTCTCTTAACAGCCTACAGAGAATTGGTGCGCCCCCATCAACTGTTCCCTTAACAGCCTACAGAGAGTTGGTGCGCCCCTATCAACTGTTCCCTTAACAGCCTACAGAGAGTTGGTGCGCCCCTATCAACTGTTCCCTTAACAGCCTACAGAGAGTTGGTGCGCCCCCATCAACTGTTCCCTTAACAGCCTACAGAGAGTTGGTGCGCCCCCATCAACTGTCCCCTTAACAGCCTACAGAGAGTTGGTGCGCCCCCATCAACTGTTCCCTTAACAGCCTACAGAGAGTTGGTGCGCCCCCATCAACTGTTCCCTTAACAACAGCCTAACAGAGAGTTGGTGCGCCCCCATCAACTGTTCCCTTAACAGCCTACAGAGAGTTGGTGCGCCCCCATCAACTGTTCCCTTAACAGTCTACAGAGAGTTGGTGCGCCCCCATCAACTGTCCCAGAGTTGGTAACAGCCTACAGAGAGTTGGTGCGCCCCCATCAACTGTTCCCTTAACAGCCTACAGAGAGTTGGTGCGCCCCCATCAACTGTTCCCTTAACAGCCTACAGAGAGTTGGTGCGCCCCATCAACTGTCCCCTTAACAGCCTACAGAGAGTTGCACCCCTGTCCCCTTAACAGCCTACAGAGAGTTGGTGTGCCCCCATCAACTGTCCCCTTAACAGCCTACAGAGAGTTGGTGCGCCAGCCCATCAACTGTCCCCTTAACAGCCTACAGAGAGTTGGTGCGCCCCATCAACTGTCCCCTTAACAGCCTACAGAGAGTTGGTGCGCCCATCAGTCTGCAGAGAGTTGGTGCGCCCCCATCAACTGTCCCCTTAACAGCCTACAGAGAGTTGGTGCGCCCCCATCAACTGTCCCCTTAACAGTCTGCAGAGAGTTGGTGCGCCCCCATCAACTGTTCCCTTAACAGCCTACAGAGAGTTGGTGCGCCCCCATCAACTGTCCCCTTAACAGTCTGCAGAGAGTTGGTGCGCCCCCATCAACTGTCCCCTTAACAGCCTACAGAGAGTTGGTGCGGTTCCATCAGTTGTCCCCTTAACAGCCTACAGAGAGTTGGTGCGCCCCCATCAACTGTTCCCTTAACAGCCTACAAAGAGTTTGTGCGCCCCCATCAACTGTCCCCTTAACAGTCTACAGAGTTGGTGCGCCCCCATCAACTGTCCCCTTAACAGCCAACAGAGAGTTGGTGCGCCCCCATCAACTGTCCCCTTAACAGCCTACAGAGAGTTGGTGCGGTTCCATCAGTTGTCCCCTTAACAGTCTGCAGAGAGTTGGTGCGCCCCCATCAACTGTCCCCTTAACAGCCTACAGAGAGTTGGTGCGGTTCCATCAGTTGTCCCCTTAACAGTCTGCAGAGAGTTGGTGCGCCCCCATCAACTGTTCCCTTAACAGCCTACAGAGAGTTGGTGCGCCCCCATCAACTGTCCCCTTAACAGTCTGCAGAGAGTTGGTGCGCCCCCATCAACTGTCCCCTTAACAGCCTACAGAGAGTTGGTGCGGTTCCATCAGTTGTCCCCTTAACAGTCTGCAGAGAGTTGGTGCGCCCTCATCAACTGTTCTCTTAACAGCCTACAGAGAGTTGGTGCGGTTCCATCAGTTGTCCCCTTAACAGTCTGCAGAGAGTTGGTGCGCCCCATCAACTGTTCCCTTAACAGTCTACAGAGAGTTGGTGCGGTTCCATCAGTTGTCCCCAGGGTCATGTGAAAACCAGGTTCCGTCCACAGGTTCATGACCTCTCTCTCTCTCTCTCTCTCTCTCTCTCTCTCTCTCTCTGTCCCACCTGACCAACCTGGTATTAAGGTATTCTTAAACCACACATTGACTCCCTCTGACCGCTCTCTTTTCGCCAGCCACAACCACCACATATCCAACATCAGTCGAGAAGAGGCTGTCAGGTTACTGCGCTCCACTAGGATGTCCCGAGCCCACTCAGAGGGCGCGTACTCCTCCTCTGCTTCCGTCGACTATGACTACAAGAGGTATTCACATTACAGTGTCTCTACGTATATTTCCACAGTCAGCCATTTTGTGGGTCTTTTTCTCTGTAGTCGTCTGTATGACATTAAAACATTTTCTATGTGATTGTAAAAGGTGATGAACCCCACGTGATATCCCGGGTGATATCCGGGTGATATCTGGTTCAGTAGCATGTCATCACAGCTCTGCTCAAGTTGTGTACTTGACCCATAAACCACACAACTTCCTCCAATTACTGTGTAATATAGAGGCTGCTGCGAGCTCTCGTGTCTCCACATCGGTTGTGACACGTATCGTACTCTGTTGATGTTTTGTTGTCATGCCTACTAGTCTACCATCAGTGGTAAGATGACAAGTTGTGTTTGTGATCAGTGGTGTCCTGTTTGTATCTGGGTAAATAAAGACTGGCTGGTCATTGGTAGCTCTGATGCTCAGCTCTGCAGGTAATACTGTATAAGGGCTGCATTGAACAAAAGGACACATGGCCTTTTGATGCTGCTGGTGGTAATGGGATGTTTACCTTTCCTTTATTAATGCACGGTTGGTTTCTCTAACATCACCTCCACCATCTTGGATGGCCTGGATCATTATCAACAGTGGTTAACTGTATGTCTGCAGTTTGATTTGATCTGGCTCTCTCTGTCTTCAAACCATGTCATTTTCATTGTGATGAAGGCCAATTTGGCCGACAGGTCAGTACCACATGAGTGAAGGATATTTTTATCTGAAGAAGAAGGAGAACTGCCTAGCCATTTCTCCATGCTGACTCTGTCTGTTTCTCTTCTGTCCTGGACCTGAGTGATTTTCTCTATGCTAAGAGTGCTAAATATGGGAAGCTCAGCACTGCCCCATGCCCAGGCTGTTCCAGCCCTATGATGGCCTAGGTTCAGGCTTAGGCTCCCCCCAGGTGCGTGTGCCAGGCCCAATGTTGTGATGTGCCAGTTCATCGGGCTGGGCCGAGCCGAGTACTCCCAAATGACGCCCTAGTCCTAATATAATGCAATACCTTTGACCAGAGTCCTATGGGCCCTGGTAAAATGTAGTGCACTAAATAGAGAATAGGGTGTCATTTGGAACACAACGTCACACTCTCAGCACCCCCTGGAGAAATGCTGCAAATAGCTCCTCTTGGGCTCCCATCGCTGCCATCTGGCTGTCAGTCAAAAACCACACGCCGCGCATTTTCTCTCCAGGAGAAAAAAAATGATGAGTCGTCAGAACTGAGGCAGCGCAACTGACTTTATTAAAGTGTCACAAAGTTTCCCTGAGCGAGGCCGCGGACCAGATAGCTTCACTCTCTCTGTCTGTCTGTAGATTGGCAGGGAGATGAATGGTTCTCACATCCCATGGCAGTAACACAGTCATAGAGGAGAGGAGATGTCCCTTCCACTCCCATTCAACTGTGTGCCTTCTCTTTCTGCTATAGCCAGAACCATTAGGAGAGAGACAGAGGGAGGAAGAGAGACGGAGGGAGGGCGAGTCAGAGAGACGGAGGGAGGGCGAGTCAGAGAGACGGAGGGAGGGCGAGTCAGAGAGACGGAGGGAGGGCGAGTCAGAGAGACAGAGGGAGAGTCATAGAGACGGAGGGAGGGAGAGACGGAGGGAGTGAGAGTCAGAGAGACGGAGGGAGGGCGAGTCAGAGAGACGGAGGGAGAGTCATAGAGACGGAGGGAGGGAGACGGAGGAGGAGTCAGAGAGACGGAGGGAGGGAGAGTCAGAGAGACGGGGAGGTAGAGTCAGAGAGATGGAGGGAGAGTCATAGAGACGGAGGGAGGGAGAGACGGAGGGAGTGAGAGTCAGAGAGACGGAGGGAGGGAGAGTCAGAGAGACGAAGGGAGGGAGAGTCAGAGAGACGGGGAGGTAGAGTCAGAGAGATGGAGAGTCAGAGAGACGGAGAGGGAGAGACAGTAGATCTAGACAGTGACCTTGGATAGATGCCATGCTTCTCACACTGTTGGCTGTAGAACTAGACTAAAGTATTTGACTGTGTCCCGAATGGCATCCTACTCCCTTTATAGAGGACTACTTTTGACCAGGGCCCACGGGGTTGAGATAGCAAGTCTATATTGAGTGGGACCTCATATTGTAGCTGCTTCAGTAGATGTATAGTTTTAGCAGGAGGAATGCAGTGGGAGACAAGGTATTAACAGTGTAGATGTTACAGTAGATGTATAGTTTTAGCAGGAGGAATGCAGTGGGACACAAGGTAATAACAGTGTAGATGTTACAGTAGCACCGGTGCTGTAGTCGATCTAACTAGAGTTTTAATGTTTCTACTGTGCAACAAAAGTGTGCAAAGTATTATCTGAGTATATACTGTCTGAATTAGTATTTTGACCAGTTTGAAATCCCAAGGGAATATTCTGAACAGTAGAGAGAGAGAGAGAGCTATGGTGAACTACATTATTCATCACAACACACCTCTAGTAAGTAACAAGTTGTTAGATTCCGACATCTCCTTTACTGTTCAAAGCCATAAGTCTCTTGACATAACGACCTGAGGTTCGTAGACCACAAATGATTATGATGATGGTCACCATCGTTAAAGTCTCAGGCAACGTAAGGTCGTTCATTGGCTGATGAAGTGGCTGTGTTGCGATTGGCTGGGTTACAACTGGAGTGACCGCTGTATTGCGGATGGCTGGTGTTGAACAGGAGTGACCCGAATGCTGTGTTGTGATTGGCTAGCCTACAGCATCAGGAGTGACCGCTTTGTTGCAATTGGCAGCTTTACAACAGGAAGCAGGAAGCATAGCCTCTGTTGGACAACTTTTCACTCTTAACATTTCACTCTTTAACTGTGCTGCCACCGTGTCCTCTGTGTTTGTGTTTGTTTTTGGCTTTGCAAATGCTGCTTATGTCAGATGATAATCCACATCTGGTCTAAGTAAGGTATTTTTCTTCATGAGCATTTGCAACGACAATGATTTGTCTAACTGATATGACCTGATTTTCAGATATACACATGCTATTGAGAGGTAATGACACTTACTGCCTATGAAGACACTTATGGAACAACACGATACAAAACAACAGCAAATTCATGTTTTTATTGTACATAATGATACTGTGTAGATTTTCTTGTGTACACGGTGTACGTATGTGAAATACATTTTATTCCATTTTATTTCCAAACTACTCAAAAGTGCCAAAAATATATTTTCTTTGTCTTTTTCCAACTAGATTTCAGTTCCATTTTACAATGGCAGGGCGGAGACAGCTTCCGGCATTTACCTTGCAGGAGTATAGTAAGCTAGTAGGCTGAATGGAAACCAACCAACACATGCTAATCCACGATTCTCTCACATCTCACCCAGTGTCTTTCACTCACAGACAGATTCCAAAGGGCCTCCCACTCACTCACTCAGTCACCTACCACAGATGAGGGACACATTGTCCCCTGCCTGTCCCTGTCCCTCCCTGTCACACCTGCTATGTCCTGTTCCTACTCTACTGTAGGTGCCAGCAGGGCCCTATGGGGCCCAGTCCAGGGACCCAGGGCATGCATCACTCTGCTGTATCATGTCACCTGATCATCAGCAGCAGCTTCCTTCCCTTCTCTCAATAACGTGTTGCAGGAACCACGGAGCCGTTGACAGGCATGTGTATCACAGCAGGTCCAGGTCAGCTGACCAGCGTCCCGCGCTAGAGCGCACCACCACCTCCCGCTCGCGGTCCACGGAGCGGCCTGACTCCGCCCTCATGAGGTCCATGCCGTCTTTACCCTCCGGACGCTCCGCCCCTCCCTCACCTGCCTTAACGAGGTGACCAGACAGACACATCTACAGGAGGCTGGTGTCACTATAAATCAGACGATGGCCTCATTGTAATGGCTGGAATGGAATTCATGAATTGGAATCAAAAACATGCGTTTGATGCGTTCCATACCTTTCCATTTCTGCCATTGCAGCCGTTACAATGAGCCCATCCTCCGATTCTTCCTCCCACCAGCCTCCACTGCATAGCTACTGCCCCACCAATCCAAAGAATAACAACCACCACCCACCCCTCTCTCTGCCTGTCTCACTGCAACCAACCACCAACCCCCCACCACCCACCCAGCATCCAATCAGCATCCAGCCAGCTCACCACTTTATCATTTACTCCGCCCCCCCTCCTAAAGCAACGAATGGTGCTGCATTTCCTTCCCCATCCCAGACTGGTAGTAGACTAGATAGTAACTCGTTTTGTTTCTGGAACACACTACTTATACACCACTTAGACTGAGTATAGTAGTGATGGATCACCATTGTGCTTTTCTTTCTTTACTAACATTACCTGTTATTATCCTGTAATTACATTTTTTCCCCCAGTTATTTTCCCCCAATCTTTTGTAGAACATCAGATCGCATGATCGCATTGGTCCACATTGAACGAACACCCAACGAGCGCTGTCCTCACTCTTTCCTTGCAGCTTGATGGGTCGAGTGAAACATGCCATTCATCACCTTTGTTGCAAAACTGATGCTACATTATCTCTAGCATGTCATGTGCCAAATGTCATTGTTTTGATGAGCTTTAGAGTTCACAAACTGGTAGGTGCTGACATGAATTAGAAGGAACCCATATACCCTGCTTTGGCCTACATCAGATATGCAGGATTTATTCAAATCAGTCAGCAAACTACCAATTACAAATGAGCTTGATCATCTGTTATGTGCTTTTAATTTGAGTATGGTTAAGATACCAGTATTCCTCAATACTAGACATTTTTTAATGTTTAGCAAATTAAGTATTAGTTCAAGCTGCATTATTACATTGATGCTTCTACATAGCCTGACTTCAACACATTTTCTCAGAAGCCCTTTTGAATACAGATGTGTTGAGCAGACACAGATGCTCAACTGGCAGATGGTGTAAAAACACAAGCCTTATGGGAGAAAGAGAATACGTTGAGAATACGTTCAATACGATAGATTGAAAAAAATACACTACAGAAAGTAAAAGGTAGTTAGTTATTAACGTGATCAGTTAATTGATCAGGTAATTGATCTGTTATGTGTCCAGCTTTCACCGATCCAACAACATGGCAGCATCCCTGGTTGAGCATGGACATGATTGTACACAACATGTCCAGTATATACAGTATGTGTTTGATACAATCTTTTTTCCATGTTTGGTTCATTACCAACCCCAGTAGACAGTAGTAGTTTGTTTGTTTGATGTGTTGATGTTTCAACAACCAGCCTGAAACCATCCTCTCCTCTTACATAACAAAGCAAAGCACGCTGGGAAATGTAGTCCTTCTGCTTGTCCGGGATCTTCCAACCAATCACAGGTCAGCTCTGTGCCTGACCTCTGATCCTTAACTCACCCGGACTGTACCACTTTGTGCCTCCCCCCGTAGGGCGAACCCCCGCAGCGGATCGGCCCAAACCAGCCCCACCAGTACCCCCATGTCCGACAGGAGAGGAGGTCGGCAACTACCACAGCTTCCACCCACAGGGACCAAGGGCAGAAGTAAGTTCTCAGCTTTATTTTCCATATCCTGCTCTGGGCCTCAGTGGCATCACTGCCACTCTGGTTGCTTTGGTTTGGTGACACCTTAAGGCTTTTCTCCATTGGTTACTATGGTCACTTACTTTGGAACAGGTTTGACTTTGATTGAAGCTTCTCTTCTTTCAGAAGCAATTGTTTCTTGTTATTTGCTAGTCTTTACCTGGGTATGGCACCTTGAGATATTGGTTATTTTGTGCCATAAACCTCTGAGTGGGAAAAGGCTCATAGCAAGTTTAACAGATACTGCTGTCTGTTACTTCTCTCTGGTCAGTTGCTCATGAACGACAGAGCTTGGCTCAGAATTCCTTGTTAAGCTGTGTTTTAGTGAGTTTGTTGTGTGTCTTATGGTCTCAGTACTCTATATATCTTGTCAGTGTTAACCAGGGTGTCCTGTAGAAGGTTTACAACATGCATTGTAACCTTGGTCAGTTAGCGATATTGGTGATGTTGTCTCTTCATAAACATTTGATGTTTTTTATTTTAATTTATCTACTAGTTCCTTTTTGCCATTCCTTCCTCAGACGATGGAGAAGAAGGAACAGAGCCTTGTGAAGGTCTGTAAGAGTGTAGGTTTGGTCTTTCACAGGAGGTGAGAGTTAGAGACCCCCCCCCCCCGTGAAAGACTGAATCTGCCTGCAACGGCAGGCACCAGGGTCTTGTTCAGTAGCACATCAAAACAAAACGTTTTACAACGGATAATGAGAATCTGTGTTCTTATTGGACAAGTTCAGAGAGAACCTCCCTGTTTCACTACATTTCAAAACGTTTCCTCTCTACTGAATAGCCCTGATTACAGTGGTCCACAGCACCCCCTGTCTGTCTCTCACTCCCTGACTGTGTGACCTAGCAGTCCTGTGTCCTAGCTTAGCCTCCTAGTCTTCTTCTGGTTCCTACACTGGGTCAGTGCTGTCATCTAGCATTGTAGCTTCCATGTTTTTCAGTTGTTATGAGGTCTACTGTAGTTTTGTGTTCTATGTTGAACAGTCCTCTGTTTCGTGTTATGACTTCAGAGTGCTCAGGTGAGACGTGTCACTGGGGGTTGTGGCGTGGATACGGTGCAGTAGACTATTTGTGTTTTAAACGTGTGATTCCGTAACCAGTGTCGTTAGTAGTAAAGTCATTTATTCAGAAACAAAGTAATACATGATTCACTTTTTATTGAGTCTGGGAAGGCTATAATGTAGTGCCTTTAACTGTCCCTGGTACAAGAGGTATAACTGAGCTGCATGCAGAGAGTTCATCTCGTTCCTCCTGTACTTTACTGTCATCTCCTTGATGAGGAATCACAACTACTACAGACAGCAGTATCCTGCTTCTCTTACTGAAGCTCTTCAGGGTCACAGACAGAATGACATCTTAGCACAAATGAAATGTTCTCGTTTAACTCTCCCTAAAATGTTCTGACAGGTTGTAACAGAGTGTGTCACATGATGTAAGGGTGTGGTGATGGAAGGGAGGGGATGAGCCTGAGATCTCTGGAGCTGCGCTTTGAATTGACAGATTAGCTGAGTGGTGATTGGAGGGAGCGGGCCACGAGAGAGAAGGAGAAGGGAGCGAGAGAGAGAGAGGAGAGCAGAGAGAGAGGAGAGCAGAGAGAGAGAGAGGAGAGCAGAGAGAGAGAGAGGAGAGCAGAGAGAGAGGAGAGCAGAGAGAGAGAGGAGAGCAGAGAGAGAGAGGAGAGAACAGAGAGAGAGGGAGGTAGAAAGCTGAGAGAAAGAGAGAAAGCCTAGCCGGTGCTGAGAACTTGTCAAAGCACTCCCAGAACTCCTTCATCATCGTCAGAAACCATGAGCACTCCTCTCTCCTCCTAGTCTGCAGCCAGCCAGCCAGTCTCTCTCCTGCCCTCTCTCTCATATCCCCCTTCCCATCTCCCCATCTCTCCTATGTCCCTGTCCCCATCTCTCTCCTACCCCCTCTCTCCCTCTGTCCCCACCTCCCCATTCCTGTCTCTCCGTCTCTATCCTCTGTCTCTCTCCTCCCTTCCCGTTTCTCTCCTCTCTCTGTGATGGGGTAATGGCAGCGGGTGGGCAAATGGGGGAGGCATTCTAATGTATTGATCCGACCCTGGGCTAACGCTCACACAGAGCCCTACAGCATGACACAGCCAGGACTTATCTAATCATGGCACTAATGCTGCTGCTGCACGTGGTACTGATCCATAGAGGCCAGGGGACTTGGAGTTGGCTGGGCTGGGCTGACTGGGCTGGGCTGGGCTGGGCTGGGCTGACTGGGCTGAGCTGACTGGGCTGGGCTGACTGGGCTGGGCTGGGCTGGCTGGGCTGGGCTGACTGGGCTGGGCTGGGCTGACTGGGCTGGACTGGGCTGACTGGGCTGGGCTGGGCTGACTGGGCTGGGCTGGGCTGACTGGGCTGGGCTGGGCTGACTGGGCTGGGCTGGGCTGACTGGGCTAGGCTGACTGGGCTGGGCTGGGCTGACTGGGCTGGGCTGACTGGGCTGGGCTGACTGGGCTGAGCTGACTGGGCTGGGCTGGGCTGGGCTGACTGGGCTAGGCTGACTGGGCTGGGCTGACTGGGCTGGGCTGGGCTGACTGGGCTGGGCTGACTGGGCTGGGCTGACTGGGCTGGGCTGGGCTGACTGGGCTAGGCTGACTGGGCTGAGCTGACTGGGCTGGGCTGGGCTGACTGGGCTGGGCTGGGCTGACTGGGCTAGGCTGACTGGGCTGAGCTGACTGGGCTGGGCTGACTGGGCTGGGGTGACTGGGCTGGGCTGGGCTGACTGGGCTGGGCTGACTGGGCTGGGCTGGGCTGACTGGGCTGGGCTGACTGGGCTGGGCTGGGCTGACTGGGCTAGGCTGACTGGGCTGAGCTGACTGGGCTGGGCTGACTGGGCTGGGCTGGGCTGACTGGGCTGGGCTGGGCTGACTGGGCTAGGCTGACTGGGCTGAGCTGACTGGGCTGGGCTGACTGGGCTGGGCTGACTGGGCTGGGCTGGGCTGACTGGGCTAGGCTGACTGGGCTGAGCTGACTGGGCTGGGCTGACTGGGCTGGGCTGACTGGGCTGGGCTGGGCTGACTGGGCTGGGCTGACTGGGCTAGGCTGGGCTGACTGGGCTGGGCTGACTGGGCTGGGCTGACTGGGCTGGGCTGACTGGGCTGGGCTGGGCTGACTGGGCTGGGCTGGGCTGACTGGGCTGGGCTGGGCTGACTGGGCTGGGCTGACTGGGCTGGGCTGACTGGGCTGGGCTGACTGGGCTGGGCTGGGCTGACTGGGCTGGGCTGGGCTGACTGGGCTGAGCTGACTGGGCTGGGCTGACTGGGCTGGGCTGACTGGGCTGGGCTGGGCTGACTGGGCTGGGCTGACTGGGCTGGGCTGGGCTGACTGGGCTAGGCTGACTGGGCTGGGCTGACTGGGCTGGGCTGACTGGGCTGGGCTGACTGGGCTGGGCTGGGCTGACTGGGCTGGGCTGACTGGGCTGAGCTGACTGGGCTGAGCTGACTGGGCTGGGCTGACTGGGCTGGGCTGACTGGGCTGGGCTGGGCTGACTGGGCTGGGCTGACTGGGCTGGGCTGGGCTGACTGGGCTGGGCTGACTGGGCTAGGCTGACTGGGCTGAGCTGACTGGGCTGGGCTGACTGGGCTGGGCTGGGCTGACTGGGCTGGGCTGGGCTGGGCTGGGCTGGGCTGGCTGCGATTCAAATAGGAGGGTTGTTTGAAATGTTGAGGCTACAGAAATCAAGGCAGAACAGGGAATGTATATCCAGTCAGGTGTGTGTGATTGTACCTTTGTGTTTCCTGCCTAGACAAAGGATCCATGTTGTTGCACCATGCAGGCTTCAGTTAGATTTGTATTTATTAACCAGGAAGTCCCATTGAGCTCAGAATACCTATTTTACAAGGTTTTACAAGGTTGTGATATAGTATCTGTGGTGACCCCTGTTGAACCGTCCTGCCCTGCTTGTATTGTTCCTTTATGTGTACAGTGAAGTCAACATTGAGACCTGAACTAGCTTTGACGGCTTTAGCCACAAACCAAGTGATATCTAATCAACCCCTGTTCCTGTTGTTATCTATCTGTCTCTACTACGACCCCCGACCGCTCAGGGGGAGCATGGGAGGAGCTAGAGCGGCCTACTGGTGACCTTTGCCCTCAAGAGCAGTACGAAGCACAGCCAGGTGTGTCTATCTACTGGTGTGTCTCAGAGCAGACTGAGCCTTAAGACTTCCTGGTTCACCTCTGTCACCTTTATGTATGTGCCTCTCTGCTGAGAACTCCACGCCAGATCTGGGTCCAATACATGATGTACTTAAGCTGCACTTTATTAGTTTGCCTGGTACCATAGGAACCAATAGAATAGTCCCAGAACACGGCAAACTCGAATTTGACCCTGCCTGGTCCACACAGCCTGTACTGGATGGACTATGATGTTGTACCATCTGTATAAGCCCTACAGCCGTTCTGCCCCTCAGCCAAAACCCTTCAAATGTGATCATTTGTTGAGCCAGTATTGTATGAAGGTACTGGCTTGAATGAGAGTGTCCAAGGTTGTGTTGGCAGGAGCTGGAGTTTCCCACAGGTCTCTCTTCCTAGTTCCTCCTCACCCATCTGTCTGTTCATTCATTCAGTTAAGTCTTCTGTGTGATAGTAGTAGAATATCTTGGTCATGAAACATGCAGTATACTTCTTGGGCGTTCATATCTGCATGCGTTTGGTCTGTGTGTGTGTGCTTGTGTACATTTATTCTTACAAGTGTGCGGGCGTGCAAACACCTGCACAAGTTTTTGTGTATGGTCGTGTGTGTGTGTGTGTGTGTGTGTGTGTGTGTGCCTGCCTCTGTGCATGCATCCGTGTTCCATGATCTCATAAAGCTCCATCTGTGTCCCACTACCGTTCAGACTGTGAGGACAGGCCTCAGCCAGGCCCACCTGTGAATGGGAGGAAAGGCAAGTGCACTCAGGAGTGTGCCATTGCGGTGGTGTGTCCTCAATAGTGCCCTCAGGGGTGTGTCAGTGCTGTGGGACTCTGCATGCCAGTTAGAGCTTCCATAGTTAAATTAGTCGACTTTCTTCCGTGCTTCTGTCTCTCTTTTATCCACATTTCATATTTTCTGAGATGATGAATGTGATTGATTAAATTTGGGTTGATTTGCAGTGTTTAACGAACCTGGGTGAGTGTGTGGTGATGATAACAAGGATGATCTTCATCATTATGACGATGATGATAATGAGGTTGAGACTGATGCTAATAAGTCCAGAGTTTTGTCTCCCTGAGCTCATATAGTCGTGCGTGCCCCAGCCCCATCACAACCACACACCACTAATCTACACTGCCCTTTAATTGAAGGGTTTGAGAATCAATGTTCAGCCCTTTATCCCCATGTCACAACCACACAATTCAATAGAACAGTATTAGTTACATATACTGTATAGCTCCATGGTCAAATCTGCCGTTTGGAATTATAGATAATTTCAATTAGACATGTAAGATTTTCGTGCTTCAGTCAAAGCGCCACTTATTGAGATTGAAGTCAATCTAGTGGAGGAAAAGGGATGCATGCTGGGATTGCAGTTTGAAGAGTTTAAGTTGATCCAGTCACCTTAGACACAACATTCATGCAACTGGTTGTTGGTCGTTAGTAGATGTTCCAATTTAAATGCTAAATGTCATTAAACTGTCAATAACAGCTTGTAAATATCATCCTTGGTAATGTGCCAACAAAAGATGTACAGATCTGCAATATTAATTTGATCCCTCTGTTGTCATAGATAATTTCCTTGCACAGCAGGAAATACAAATTATAATCTATTCAAGGTTTAAAAAGGCTTCTGAAGTTTGTAATTTCCACTTTAAAATGTCAGACTTGATCTGACCTAACGAAAAATGTATCAACCCCTACAAAAATGTCCATTAATTAATTAATTCATTATAATCCTTTTAATAATTTACATTTCCTGTTAGTACAGGATTATTTACCTGCTGTGAGAAGCAGGTTCAAATTAAGATAGTCCGTCAATTCAAAATACCATTACCACTACTGGCCAGCAGATGGCGCAAAATTCCTACTCTTTGTAAGGGGCTGTCCATGATTGAAGTGCTGAACCTGGCTGCCTTTCCCTGTCGCCACCTCGTTTCGCAATAAAGACACACCAGCAAACACGGGCTACATATTCATGATAATGAAACAGATTCATTAATACAGCTGTATTTTTATTTTATCTATCATTTAGATTGTTTTAACAACATTGTTTGATACCTAATACCTTCAGTGTATCCCATCCATACTAATAACTTTATTTTGTTGATTCCTCCCATGCCCCTGTATCCATGATCATTATAATGTTGACCATATAGCTGACCATAACCTCCACCACAGGATGAACTGTGTTCTCTCCCAGGTGACTGTCAGTGAGGTATCTTAGGGTTTTCCTGAGTGCAGCACTATTAATTGAGAGAGTTATAGAAATTTGCTAACACCACATGATGAATCTTGATGGAATCCATCCCACATGTTTAAATAGGAAAGGTTAATTCAATTCAAAAAGCTTTATTGCCACAAATGTACACGACAAAAAAAGTAAATTTGACAAGAACAGTGTCTGTTGTTGTTTGCTGATGAAAGGAGCTTCATGCTCCTTTACTGTGAGTGTCATCAACAGCTCCTCTGTCTGCTGTCTGTCTGTCTCTCCCTGCCCTGCCTCAGAGGTGACATGGGAGGATCAGCAGAAAGGCCTCAATGGTTCTCTTTCTGACGGAGGAACACAGCCAGGTTTGTCTTGGGTTGTGGTTCCAAATGGCACCCTGTTTCCTACAGTATGTAGTGTACTACTTTTGACCAGGGCCCATAGTGTACTACTTTTTTTTTTTTTTTTAACTCGGGAGAGACAAAAAGACAAAGGTTGAAAGTCATGCGTCCTCCGATACACAACCCAACCAAGTCGCACTGCTTCTTAACACAGCGCCATCCAACCCGGAAGCCAGCCACACCAATGTTTCTGAGGAAACACCGTGCACCTGGCAACCTTGGTTAGCGTGCACTGTGCTCGGCCCGCCACAGGAGTTGCTGGTGTGCGATGAGACAAGGATTTCCCTACCGGCCAACCCCTCCCTAACCCAGACGATGCTAGGCCAATTGTGCATCGCCCCACAGACCTCCCGGTCGCGGCCGGTTACGACAGAGCCTGGGCGCGAAACCAGAGTCTCTGGTGGCGCAGCTGGTGCTGCAATACAGCGCCCTTAACCACTGCGCCACCCGGGAGGCCCATAGAGCACTACTTTTGACCAGGGCCCATAGAGCACTACTTTTGACCAGGGCCCATAGAGCACTACTTTTGACCAGGGCCCATAGAGCACTACTTTTGACCAGGGCCCATAGAGCACTACTTTTAACCAGGGCCCATAGAGCACTACTTTTGACCAGGGCCCATAGAGCACTACTTTTAACCAGGGCCCATAGAGCACTACTTTTAACCAGGGCCCATAGAGCACTACTTTTAACCAGGGCCCATAGAGCACTACTTTTGACCAGGGCCCATAGAGCACTACTTTTAACCAGGGCCCATTTGGCACTACTTTTAACCAGGGCCCATTTGGCACTACTTTTAACCAGGGCCCATTTGGCACTACTTTTAACCAGGGCCCATAGAGCACTACTTTTAACCAGGGCCCATAGGGAACTACTTTTGACCAGGGCCCATAGGGAACTGGTCAAAAGTACTGCACTATACAGGGAATAGGGTGTCATTTGGGATGCACCATTGGAGTGGAGACCTGATGACTTTAACCTAATCTTGGCCCATGGGGGCCCCTCACTGTGGTTATCCTTATCCAAAGGTCAAAGAGGCTCTGACCTCTGTCCTTCTCCTCTCTGTGATGTGCAGTGATGCAGTGTAGCATGAGAGTGTTTGGTTTGGTTTGGTAAGTGGTTTGCTGAGTTAGTTTTGTGGTCGGATCCCTGTAAACTGACATTTTAGTTTCTTTTAAACATGTCTAATTAATCTCAATAACAATACGGTTTATGGTTTGGGCTGTAGATTTACATGTAAAAGAGTGTTGCCAGGCAAATCAGCTGTGAATGTTTAGAGATATTGTTTCTCAATTTACTTGTTGAGTATCCATGGAAACACATATGTAAATCTCCATGTATGGCCGAATTTACATATAGATCCAATTATGGACCCTTATTATGTGACTGAGTGAGCATGAGGGATGGACTTCTGGAAGAGTTGTGCCAATGGAAATTGTATATAGGCCCTCTGGAGACAATTAACTTGATTGAAGATCATTTTGAGGTAGATGAGATGAGCATCACTGAAAGTGTTATCCATGATGATAGTCAGTAGAGCTTCTCTTACTGCTGAATGAAAGTAGACCGGCTCGAACTGATACATCATGAATCCATTAGCTAACACCTTGATCAAATGCCCCATGCCACCAGGACACATTTGAATTAAGAGTTGCATACTGACTGTTTTGCTTGGTATAGTTTCCTAGCTGTTACCAGTTTGCTTGCCATGGATTGCAGTGTTGTGGTGTCGTCTTTATTGAACCGTACCTCAGTGAGGGCAGTAGTTAATGACTTCAGCTTTAATGAGGCTTCAATGTTAGTCTCTCTCTCTCTCTCTCTCTCTCTCTCTCTCTCTCTCTCTCTCTCTCTCTGTCTCTCTCTCTCTCCCTCTCTCTCTCTCTCTCTCTCTCTCTCTCTCTCTGTCTCTCTCTCTGTCTCCCTCTCTCTCCCTCTCTCTCTCTGTCTCCCTCTCTCTGTCTTTCTCTCTCTCTCTCTCTCTCTCTCTCTGTGTAGTGCACAGATTATGATACACCTACTACTCTGTGAAAGCATGACATGTGACTGTAGCAATATGCTGAAATCAGTGAATATGTTTCCTGCTGAAGCCATCAAGATTCAACGATGATTCATAGAATGTTTGCAGTCATACTGTCAGAGGTATTGTACAACTCTGTGGGTCAGTATGCTCATACTGTCAGAGGTATTGTACAACTCTGTGGGTCAGTATGCTCATGCTGTCAGAGGTATTGTACAACTCAACTCTGTGGGTCAGTATGCTCATGCTCTCAGAGGTATTGTACAACTCTGTGGGTCAGTATGCCCATACTGTCAGAGGTATTGTACAACTCTGTGGGTCAGTATGCCCGTACTGTCAGAGGTATTGTACAACTCAACTCTGTGGGTCAGTATGCTCATGCTGTCAGAGGTATTGTATAACTCTGTGGGTCAGTATGCTCATGCTGTCAGAGGTATTGTACAACTCTGTGGGTCAGTATGCTCATACTGTCAGTGTACAGCTCTGTGGGTCAGTATGCCCATACTGTCAGAGTTATTGTACAGCTCTGTGGGTCAGTATGCTCATACTGTCAGAGGTATTGTACAACTCTGTGGGTCAGTATGCCCATACTGTCAGAGGTATTGTACAACTCTGTGGGTCATTATGCCCGTACTGTCAGAGGTATTGTACAACTCAACTCTGTGGGTCAGTATGCTCATGCTGTCAGAGGTATTGTACAAATCTGTGGGTCAGTATGCTCATGCTGTCAGAGGTATTGTACAACTCAACTCTGTGGGTCAGTATGCTCATACTGTCAGAGGTATTGTACAACTCTGTGGGTCAGTATGCTCATACTGTCAGAGGTATTGTACAACTCTGTGGGTCAGTATGCTCATACTGTCAGTATACAGCTCTGTGGGTCAGTATGCCCATACTGTCAGAGTTATTGTACAGCTCTGTGGGTCAGTATGCTCATACTGTCAGAGGTATTGTACAATGCCCATACTGTCAGAGTTATTGTACAGCTCTGTGGGTCAGTATGCTCATACTGTCAGAGGTATTGTACAACTCTGTGGGTCAGTATGCTCATACTGTCAGAGGTATTGTACAACTCTGTGGGTCAGTATGCCCATACTGTCAGAGTTATTGTACAGCTCTGTGGGTCAGTATGCTCATACTGTCAGAGGTATTGTACAGCTCTGTGGGTCAGTATGCTCATACTGTCAGAGGTATTGTACAACTCTGTGGGTCAGTATGCTCATACTGTCAGTGTACAGCTCTGTGGGTCAGTATGCTCATACTGTCAGAGGTATCTGTGGGTCAGTATGCTCAACTCTGTGGGTCAGTATGCTCATACTGTCAGTATGTATACTGTCAGTGTACAGCTCTGTGGGTCAGTATGCCCATACTGTCAGAGTTATTGTACAGCTCTGTGGGTCAGTATCCCCATACTGTCAGAGGTATTGTACAACTCTGTGGGTCAGTATCCCCATACTGTCATAGGTATTGTACAACTCTGTGGGTCAGTATGCTCATACTGTCAGAGGTATTGTACAACTCTGTGGGTCAGTATGCTCATGCTGTCAGAGGTATTGTACAACTCTGTGGGTCAGTATGCTCATACTGTCAGTGTACAGAGGGTCATATGCCCATACTGTCAACTCAAGCTCTGTGGGTCAGTATGCTCATACTGTCAGAGGTATTGTACAACTCTGTGGGTCAGTATGCTCATACTGTCAGAGGTATCTGTGGGTCAGTATGCCCATACTGTCAGGGTCAGTATGTTCTGTGGGTCAGTATGTTCATACTTTCAGAGGTATTGTACAACTCTGTAGGTCAGTATGCTCATACTGTCAGAGGTATTGTACAACTCAACTCTGTGGGTCAGTATGCTCATGCTGTCAGAGGTATTGTACAACTCTGTGGGTCAGTATGCTCATGCTGTCAGAGGTATTGTACAACTCAACTCTGTGGGTCAGTATGCTCATGCTGTCAGAGGTATTGTACAACTCTGTGGGTCAATGCTCTGCTGTCAGGTCAGTATCTGTGGGTCATATGCTCATACTGTCAGTGTACAGCTCTGTGGGTCAGTATGCCCATACTGTCAGAGGTATTGTACAACTCTGTGGGTCAGTATGCTCATGCTGTCAGAGGTATTGTACAACTCTGTGGGTCAGTATGCTCATACTGTCAGTGTACAGCTCTGTGGGTCAGTATGCCCATACTGTCAGAGTTATTGTACAGCTCTGTGGGTCAGTATGTTCATACTGTCAGAGGTATTGTACAACTCTGTGGGTCAGTATGCTCCTGTCAGTGTACTCTGTGGGTCAGATGCCCATACTGTCAGAGTTGTACAGCTCTGTGGGTCAGTATGTTCATACTGTCAGAGGTATTGTACAACTCTGTGGGTCAGTATGCCCATACTGTCAGAGGTATTGTACAACTATGTGGGTCAGTATGCTCATGCTGTCAGAGGTATTGTACAACTATGTGGGTCAGTATGCTCATACAGTCAGAGGGATTGTAAAACTCAACTCTGTGGGTCAGTATGCTCATGCTGTCAGAGGTATTGTACAACTCTGTGGGTCAGTATGCTCATGCTGTCAGAGGTATTGTACAACTCAACTCTGTGGGTCAGTATGCTCGTACTGTCAGAGGTATTGTACAACTCTGTGGGTCAGTATGCCCATACTGTCAGAGGTATTGTACAACTCTGTGGGTCAGTATGCTTATACTGTCAGAGGTATTGTACAACTCTGTGGGTCAGTATGCCCATACAGTCAGAGGTATTGTACAACTCTGTGGGTCAGTATGCTCATGCTGTCAGAGGTATTGTACAACTCTGTGGGTCAGTATGCCCATACAGTCAGAGGTATTGTACAACTCTGTGGGTCAGTATGCTCATACTGTCAGTGTACAACTCTGTGGGTCAGTATGCTCATACTGTCAGAGGTATTGTACAACTCTGTGGGTCAGTATGCTCATACTGTCAGAGGTACAGCTCTGTGGGTCAGTATGCCCATACTGTCAGAGGTATTGTACAACTCTGTGGGTCAGTATGCTCATACTGTCAGTGTCAGAGTGGGTCATTGTACAACTGTCAACTCTGTGGGTCAGTATGCCCATACTGTCAGTGTACAGCTCTGTGGGTCAGTATGCCCATGCTGTCAGAGGTATTGTACAACTCTGTGGGTCAGTATGCTCATTCTGTCAGAGGTATCTGTGGGTCAGTATGCTCATGCTGTCAGACTCTGTGGGTCAGTATGCTCATACTGTCAGTGTACAGTCTGTGGGTCAGTATGCCCATACTGTCAGAGTTATTGTACAGCTCTGTGGGTCAGTATGTTCATACTGTCAGAGGTATTGTACAACTCTGTAGGTCAGTATGCTCATACTGTCAGAGGTATTGTACAACTCTGTGGGTCAGTATGTCAGAGTCATCTGTGGGTCTATGTTCAGAGGTATTGTACAACTCTGTAGGTCAGTATGCTCATACTGTCAGAGGTATTGTACAACTCAACTCTGTGGGTCAGTATGCTCATGCTGTCAGAGGTATTGTACAACTCTGTGGGTCAGTATGCTCATGCTGTCAGAGGTATTGTACAACTCAACTCTGTGGGTCAGTATGCTCATGCTGTCAGAGGTATTGTACAACTCTGTGGGTCAGTATGCTCATGCTGTCAGAGGTATTGTACAACTCAACTCTGTGGGTCAGTATGCTCATACTGTCAGTGTACAGCTCTGTGGGTCAGTATGCCCATACTGTCAGAGGTATTGTACAACTCTGTGGGTCAGTATGCTCATGCTGTCAGAGGTATTGTACAACTCTGTGGGTCAGTATGCTCATACTGTCAGTGTACAGCTCTGTGGGTCAGTATGCCCATACTGTCAGAGGTATTGTACAGCTCTGTGGGTCAGTATGTTCATACTGTCAGAGGTATTGTACAACTCTGTGGGTCAGTATGCCCATACTGTCAGAGTTATTGTACAGCTCTGTGGGTCAGTATGTTCATACTGTCAGAGGTATTGTACAACTCTGTGGGTCAGTATGCCCATACTGTCAGAGGTATTGTACAACTCTGTGGGTCAGTATGCTCATGCTGTCAGAGGTATTGTACAACTATGTGGGTCAGTATGCTCATACAGTCAGAGGGATTGTAAAACTCAACTCTGTGGGTCAGTATGCTCATGCTGTCAGAGGTATTGTACAACTCTGTGGGTCAGTATGCTCATGCTGTCAGAGGTATTGTACAACTCAACTCTGTGGGTCAGTATGCTCGTACTGTCAGAGGTATTGTACAACTCTGTGGGTCAGTATGCCCATACTGTCAGAGGTATTGTACAACTCTGTGGGTCAGTATGCTTATACTGTCAGAGGTATTGTACAACTCTGTGGGTCAGTATGCCCATACTGTCAGAGGTATTGTACAACTCTGTGGGTCAGTATGCCCAGAGGTATTGTACAACTCTGTGGGTCAGTATGCCCATACAGTCATTGTACAACTCTGTGGGTCAGTATGCTCATGCTGTCAGAGGTATTGTACAACTCTGTGGGTCAGTATGCCCATACAGTCAGAGGTATTGTACAACTCTGTGGGTCAGTATGCTCATGCTGTCAACTCTGTGGGTCAGTATGCCCATACAGTCAGAGGGATTGTACAACTCTGTGGGTCAGTATGCTCATACTGTCAGAGGTAGTATGCCCATACTTGTACAACTCAACTCTGTGGGTCAGTATGCTCATTCTGTCAGAGGTATTGTACAACTCAACTCTGTGGGTCAGTATGCTCATACTGTCAGTGTACAGCTCTGTGGGTCAGTATGCTCATGCTGTCAGAGGTATTGTACAACTCTGTGGGTCAGTATGCTCATTCTGTCAGAGGTATTGCACAACTCAACTCTGTGGGTCAGTATGCCCATACTGTCAGAGGTATTGTACAACTCTGTGGGTCAGTATGCTCATACTGTCAGAGGTATTGTACAACTCAACTCTGTGGGTCAGTATGCTCATTCTGTCAGAGGTATTGTACAACTCAACTCTGTGGGTCAGTATGCTCATGCTGTCAGAGGTATTGTACAACTCTGTGGGTCAGTATGCTCATACTGTCAGAGGTATTGTACAACTCTGTGGGTCAGTATGCCCATACTGTCAGAGGTATTGTACAACTCTGTGGGTCAGTATGCTCATACTGTCAGAGGTATTGTACAACTCAACTCTGTGGGTCAGTATGCTCATTCTGTCAGAGGTATTGTACATACTGTCAGTGTACAACTCTGTGGGTCAGTATGCTCATGCTGTCAGAGGTATTGTACAACTCTGTGGGTCAGTATGCTCATTCTGTCAGAGGTATTGTACAACTCTGTGGGTCAGTATGCTCATACTGTCAGAGGTATTGTACAACTCAACTCTGTGGGTCAGTATGCTCATACTGTCAGAGGTATTGTACAACTCTGTGGGTCAGTATGCTCATACTGTCAGTGTACAGCTCTGTGGGTCAGTATGCCCATACTGTCAGAGGTATTGTACAACTCTGTGGGTCAGTATGCTCATACTGTCAGTGTACAGCTCTGTGGGTCAGTATGCCCATACTGTCAGAGGTATTGTACAACTCTGTGGGTCAGTATGCTCATACTGTCAGAGGTATTGTACAACTCTGTGGGTCAGTATGCTCATACTGTCAGAGGTATTGTACAACTCATCTCTGTGTGTCAGTATGCTCATGCTGTCAGGTGATGACTCTTTGACCCCTTTCAACAATCACTAGTCAGTGTTTGGACAATATGACTCAAGACGAACAAAACAAGGTTGATGATTTGATGACTATCTATATTCTTTACATAATCTTACTGTTCTGTTAGTCAGTGCCTCGCCAAAATGTTTGGGTGTGCGTCAACTAATGCATTTTACTAGATAGAGGATTATTTAAAGAGTTTATTTGTGTTATGTAAGGTACGCCATTGATGAGTTCGCCTAGGACTTTTACCATGCTGTTGTACCATGCTGTTGTAGCCATGCTGTTGATGACAAGCATTGACCTACAACTTATACCATGCTGTTGATGACGAGCCAAAAATTGCCTACTCGCTTTGTTCAGCTACAGCGGGTATCTCTTGACTTGACAATGAGGTGAGGTGAGTTGAGTTGGCACGGTGGTGTGATCAGATCAAAGCTGAATAAGGCAGATGTCTCACAGTGTTGTTTTATTCATGCCTCTCTTAATTATTCAACTTCATGAAGACGGAATTGACCTAAATGCAGATGTTGACTACAGTTTGTTACACATTAAGGCCAATAATCAGAGTGTCGTCACCTGGCCTTACACATCGGCTCTGTCCCACATGGCACCCTATTCCCTACATAGTACACTTCTTCAAAAGTAGTGCACAAACGTAGGAATTAGGGTGCCATTTGGGATGCAGACAACAACTTGTATAGCTGCAGCTGGTCTCCCAGTGGGTGTACATCAAAGCCTTCAACATGGAAGCATACAAGAAGGGGGCAAGAGGAACTGTAGGGGGGTAGGTGGGCACACATCCAGAAGTGGACAGTGTCACTTCAGTGAAGAGAGTCTGTGCGCTAACCACCCCCACCACTGCGTGCCCTGGCATAGTTAGCAGAATCACTATGGCTGTGTGAAGCCACAGTTTGTTCCTTTGCTTATTTTGATCTCTTTTAGCCCACAATGGGGTCTTACTGTATCTTCCAAAATCCCATGAAAATTCAATACCATGACATGCATAACATACAGTAAGTGTATCTCTCTCTCTCTCTCTCTCTCTCTCTCTCTTATGCAAGATGATTTGCACACGGCAGGGGGTGATTAATGAAAGGCTGATGAAAGCACAGCTCATCAAAACCTCAGCACATTCTGTTTTCCTCCCAAGACAGTGGAGGAATAGGAGTGGGATTATGTACTGGAGTAGGGGGAGATGGCTGTTAATTGGAGGCAAACAGAGGCTCTGGAGAAGAGAGTGGCTGCTAGTCGATCCCAGCTCTCTCTGTTGTGTAACCTGTTCATTCCCAGGGGTATTGGTGGGCCTACTCTCTCTGCCTCAGCCTCAATCACATCAACAAGGTTTCTGAAAGAAAGAAAGAAAGAAAGAAAGAAAGAAAGAAAGAAAGTTGATTTATTTGACTCTTTTGTTTGGGAGCTTTCTGTTTTGTACCTACTGCTGCCTCTCTGCCTGCTTTTGGTTGTTTTTATGTTCCAGGCTGTCTGTCTGTCTGTCCATCTCTCCACAGTAGACTATTAGTCCTTGACTCAAGTGGCTCCCCCACCGCCTCTCTTCTACCTCAAGTCTTTTAGGGTTTCTGTCTGCTTTTTCAGCTCCAACGCTCTTCCTTAACGTCTACTTGACTGTTTCAGCTCTCTTTCCTCTGGACAGTACACAGCAGCTCACCTTTCCCCCTCTTTGTTTTTCAATAACACTACAGGTCTTTTAGTCCAGCCGCTCCCGGCCTGCCTTGCACCCTTCTCTTCTCTTCACTTTTCTCCTTGGCTGTCCATTAGTGCAATTTGTGTTAATGTTATCTTTCTTTGTTGTGCTGTATGATTTTGTTTGTGTTGTTGTGCTCTGTGCTTGTTGTTGTTGTCGTTTTTGTGCCACCCACTCCCCATCATGCCCCCCCCACACTCTGACCCCCTCCCAACCTGTGCGGCGGCCACTGTGAAAGAGGGCCCTCCACAGTGATGTCACTTCCTGTCCATGGTGTCAGCCCTCTCACTCCCATTTCCTGTCTTCTGTCTGTATCTGTGTTTTGTCATGTGACCCCAGAAGACACGGACTCACCAGGTTGGACCAGCTCAGGTCTGTCCCTCCTTCTTCTGTATGCCTCGCCTTTTTACCTCCTTCTCATCTCCCTCATTCCTCCTCTTCTTCATCCCGCCTACTCCTGCTTTCTCATGTCCATTCTTCCCTGCTGATTGAGCTTGTTGGAGACGGTTTTTTTTTGGGGGGGTGGGGGGTGGATTTGACTCAGTTTGTGTGTGCTTGCTTACATGTAAGCATGCATGGCCATACATGTCAACTGTGTTCATTGTAACATGTCTGTTGTTCGGCTATATTCAACCCTGACGACATTTCATTGAGGCATGTTGTACAAATACAACATAGGAATCCTGATATGCCACCAAGATGGCAGAAAGTGCAGCTCATTCCGTACCATTGTCTTTACAAGGCTTGTTGTTGCTAACTACAGCAGAAGGTCATATCTCATCAACTGTCACACAAAGCTGACGGACAGGACAGGAAATCATATTCACATGTTGCAGAAAAACTAACATGGAGGCTGTCCTTTCATTTCCCATCATTCCTGGAGGTCTTCATTTAGTCTCATCTATTATCTTTCTACATTCATTTGCTCTTTGTTTTTGTGTTTTCTTTCTCTCATGCGCCTGTGCTTCCTCTCCCCACCGCCATCATACAAATCTAAAGTAGAGAGAATGAAAGTGTGTCCAGAGAATGGTGATGCAGGTAAGACGGCTAGAGTTACTGTAGTCTGCCTGACATCAGGAAGTGAGGTCATCCCAAATGGCACCTAGTCCTTTCTCTAGTCTATAGGACCGGAGCCACATAGGAACACTATTTAGGGAACAAGGTTCCTCTGATCTGAATACTCCCCACACTACAGACTGACTGACTGACCTAACAGACCTGACTGACCTGACATGCCCACTGTGGCATGTGGACAGTCACGTTTTACCCCAAAGCCTCTGTTATCTCTGGGAGGTTGGTGGCTGCTTAGAATAAATATGATGAATAATTATTTCAGTAAAACTATGGCTAAGAGTTTGTATAGTAAAGTTAGGGCTCCAGACCCAACAGAGCATGTCTGAGATTTTGACACAGAATAACTGACACCTTCATTTCAAAAACTCAAGTGAACCCCTTCATTATGAAATGGAATATCTCTTACAAGTTGTTGTTATGTGTTATGTGACATCATGGACTGACTGACTGTTGGTGTCTGGGTGAACTAACTCTGAATGCTGCATGCAGCACTTTTATACAATAACATTGTCATGTGAAAATGATACCCGAATGAGTCTTTGGATCATAGTAATGCGGGATTCCTAAATCAAAGTAGAAACCTTTTTTTATGCTGATATCTTGAGGACTTTTTTCGGTCAGTGCTTTATACCAGAACCCACAAAACATTTCAAAAGACTATTCCTGTGTAGCGTTGCAAAAATCTGTGAATTTCCCCCAAATTCCCAGGTTTTCCAGAAATCCTGGATGGAGGATAACAGATGATTCCCTTGTGATTCTGGGAGTCTTCCAACCAGGATTTCCCTTTTCCTGAGTATGACCTCCACTGACCACTCTGCTCCCTAGGTGCTATGGATGTGGAGGAGAGGACCAGACAGATGAAGCTGAAGGTGAACAAGTTCAAGCAGGGGGCCGGGTGCGACTCCAGACTGGAACAGGACTACAAGGCAAGACACAGTGACACAGCCCTCCATTCCCTTTCATAAGTAGAACATTGTTAGCATCACACTTTTTCGACCAACAAACTGACTTGGAGTAACTTTAACACATCCATGTTCAGTTACACGTGAAGCAGGACCATCACTCTTAGGCAAGACCAATACCAGCCCTTCCTTCCTATTCTATTCATAACATGGTCATTAAGACCAATACCAGCCCTTCCTTCCTATTCTATTCATAACATGGTCATTACATGTTCAGTACACGTGAAGCAGGACCATCACTCTTAGGCAAGACCAATACCAGCCCTTCCTTCCTATTCTATTCATAACATGGTCATTAAGTAGACACTTTTTATACAAACTGACTTACAGCTAACACAGTAAAATGTTCAGTAAATGTGTCCCGTACAGCAATCAAATCCAAGCCGAGCAGGATGTTAACTGCATCATACATACAGGATGTTAACTGCATCATACATACAGGATACTGCATCATACATATGTTAACTATGTTAACATCATACATACAGGATGTTAACCAGCATCATACATACAGGATGTTAACCATCATTCATACAGGATGTTAACCATCATTCATACAGGATGTTAACCGCATCATTCATACAGGATGTTAACCGATCATACATACAGGATGTTAACCGCATCATACATACAGGATGTTAACTTCATTCATACAGGATGTTAACTCATACATACAGGATGTTAACCGCATCATACATACAGGATGTTAACCATCATTCATACAGGATGTTAACCCATTGTTACCTGTTAACCGCATCATTCATACAGGATGTTAACCGCATCATTCATACAGGATGTTAACATACATACAGGATGTTAACCGATCATTCATACAGGATGTTAACCGCATCATACATACAGGATGTTAACCGCATCATTCATACAGGATGTTAACCGCATCATTCATACAGGATGTTAACCGCATCATACATACAGGATGTTAACAATCATTCATACAGGATGTTAACCGCATCATTCATACAGGATGTTAACCTATTCATATTCATACAGGATGTTATCATACATACAGGATGTTAACTGCATCATACATACAGGATGTTAACCAGGATCATACATACAGGATGTTAACCGCATCATACATACAGGATGTTAACCAGCCCATACATACAGGATGTTAACCGCATCATACATACAGGATGTTAACCGGATGGTCATTATACAGGATGTTAACCGCATCATACATACAGGATGTTAACTGCATCATACATACAGAATGTTAAACACATCATACATACAGGATGTTAACCGCATCATACATACAGGATGTTAACCGCATCATACATACAGGATGTTAACCAGTACAGGATGTTAACCGCATCATACATACAGGATGTTAACCGCATCATACATACAGGATGTTAACCGCATCATACATACAGGATGTTAACTGCATCATACATACAGGATGTTAAACACATCATTCATACAGGATGTTAACCGCATCATACATACAGGATGTTAACCGCATCATACATACAGGATGTTAACCGCATCATACATACAGGATGTTAACCACATCATACATACAGGATGTTAACCATCATACATACAGGATGTTAACCATCATTCATACAGGATGTTAACCGCATCATACATACAGGATGTTAACTGCATCATTCATACAGGATGTTAACATCATACATACAGGATGTTAACCGCATACATACAGGATGTTAACTGCATCATACATACAGGATGTTAACCGCATCATACATACAGGATGTTAACCGCATCATACATACAGGATGTTAACCAGGATCATACATACAGGATGTTAACCGCATCATACATACAGGATGTTAACCGCATCATACATACAGGATGTTAACTGCCGCATCATACATACAGGATGTTAACCGCATCATACATACAGGATGTTAACCGCATCATACATACAGGATGTTAACCGCATCATACATACAGGATGTTAACCGCATCATACATACAGGATGTTAACCGCATCATACATACAGGATGTTAACCGCATCATACATACAGGATGTTAACCGCATCATACATACAGGATGTTAACCGCATCATTCATACAGGATGTTAACCGCATCATACATACAGGATGTTAACCGCATCATACATACAGGATGTTAACCGCATCATACATACAGGATGGTAACCGCATCATACATACAGGATATTAACCGCATCATACATACAGGATGTTAACTGCATTCTACATACAGAATGTTAACCGCATCATTCATACAGGATGTTAACCGCATCATACATACAGGATGTTAACCGCATCATTCATACAGGATGTTAACCGCATCATACATACAGGATGTTAACCGCATCATTCATACAGGATGTTAACCGCATCATACATACAGGATGTTAACCGCATCATACATACAGGATGTTAACCGCATCATTCATACAGGATGTTAACCGCATCATACATACAGGATGGTAACCGCATCATACATACAGGATATTAACCGCATCATACATACAGGATGTTAACTGCATTCTACATACAGGATGTTAACCGCATCCTACATACAGGATGTTAACCGCATCATACATACAGGATGTTAACCGCATCATACATACAGGATGTTAACCGCATCATACATACAGGATGTTAACAGCATCATACATACAGGATGTTAACCGCATCATACATACAGGATGTTAACTGCATCATACATACAGGATGTTAACCGATCATACATACAGGATGTTAACCGCATCATACATACAGGATGTTAACCGCATCATACATACAGGATGTTAACCGCATCATACATACAGGATGTTAACCGCATCATACATACAGGATGTTAACTGCATCCTACATACAGGATGTTAACCGCATCATACATACAGGATGTTAACCGCATCATACATACAGGATGTTAACCGCATCATACATACAGGATGTTAACTGCATCATTCATACAGGATGTTATCATACATACAGGATGTTAACAGGATCATACATCATACATACAGGATGTTAACCGCATCATACATACAGGATGTTAACCGCATCATACATACAGGATGTTAACCGCATCATACATACAGGATGTTAACCGCATCATACATACAGGATGTTAACCGCATCATACATACAGGATGTTAACTGCATCATACATACAGGATGTTAACCGCATCATACATACAGGATGTTAACATACAGGATGTTAACCGCATCATACATACAGGATGTTAACCGCATCATACATACAGGATGTTAACCGCATCATACATACAGGATGTTAACCGCATCATACATACAGGATGTTAACCGCATCATACATACAGGATGTTAACCGCATCCTACATACAGGATGTTAACCGCATCATACATACAGGATGTTAACCGCATCATACATACAGGATGTTAACCGCATCATACATACAGGATGTTAACCGCATCATACATACAGGATGTTAACCGCATCATACATACAGGATGTTAACTGCATCCTACATACAGGATGTTAACCGCATCATACATACAGGATGTTAACCGCATCATACATACAGGATGTTAACCGCATCATACATACAGGATGTTAACTGCATCATTCATACAGGATGTTAACCGCATCATACATACAGGATGTTAACCGCATCATACATACAGGATGTTAACCGCATCATACATACAGGATGTTAACCGCATCATACATACAGGATGTTAACTGCATCATTCATACAGGATGGTAATCGCATCCTACATACAGGATGTTAACCGCATCATACATACAGGATGTTAACCGCATCATACATACAGGATGTTAACCGCATCATACATACAGGATGTTAACCGCATCATACATACAGGATGTTAACCGCATCCTACATACAGGATGTTAACCGCATCATACATACAGGATGTTATCCTACATACAGGATGTTAACCGCATCATACATACAGGATGTTAACCGCATCATACATACAGGATGTTAACCGCATCATACATACAGGATGTTAACCGCATCATACATACAGGATGTTAACCGCATCCTACATACAGGATGTTAACCGCATCATACATACAGGATGTTAACCGCATCATACATACAGGATGTTAACCGCATCATACATACAGGATGTTAACCGCATCATACATACAGGATGTTAACCGCATCATACATACAGGATGTTAACCGCATCATTCATACAGGATGTTAACCGCATCATTCATACAGGATGTTAACCGCATCATTCATACAGGATGTTAACCGCATCATACATACAGGATGTTAACCGCATCATACATACAGGATGTTAACCGCATCATACATACAGGATGTTAACCGCATCATACATACAGGATGTTAACTGCATCATTCATACAGGATGGTAATCGCATCCTACATACAGGATGTTAACTGCATCATTCATACAGGATGTTAACCGCATCATACATACAGGATGTTAACCGCATCATACATACAGGATGTTAACCGCATCATACATACAGGATGTTAACTGCATCATTCATACAGGATGGTAATCATCATACATACAGGATGTTAACTGCATCATACATACAGGATGTTAACCGCAATACATACAGGATGGTAACATCATACATACAGGATGTTAACTGCATCCTACATACAGGATGTTAACTGCATCATACATACAGGATGGTAACCGCATCATACATACAGGATGTTAACTGCATCCTACATACAGGATGTTAACCGCATCATACATACAGGATGTTAACTGCATCCTACATACAGGATGTTAACCGCATCCTACATACAGGATGGTAACCGCATCATACATACAGGATGTTAACTGCATCCTACATACAGGATGTTAACCGCATCATACATACAGGATGTTAACTGCATCCTACATACAGGATGTTAACCGCATCATACATACAGGATGTTAACTGCATCATTCATACAGGATGTTAACCGCATCATACATACAGGATGTTAACCGCATCATACATACAGGATGGTAATCGCATCCTACATACAGGATGTTAACCGCATCATACATACAGGATGTTAACCGCATCATACATACAGGATGTTAACCGCATCATACATACAGGATGTTAACCGCATCATACATATACAGGATGTTAACCGCATCATACATACAGGATGTTAACTGCATCATTCATACAGGATGTTAACCGCATCATTCATACAGGATGTTAACCGCATCCTATCATCATACATACAGGATGTTAACCGCATCATACATACAGGATGTTAACTGCATCATACATACAGGATGTCAACCGCATCATACATACAGGATGTTAACCGCATCATACATACAGGATGTTAACCGCATCATACATACAGGATGTTAACCGCATCCTACATACAGGATGTTAACCCTACATACATCATACATCATAGGATGTTAACCGCATCATACATACAGGATGTTAACTGCATCATTCATACAGGATGGTAATCGCATCCTACATACAGGATGTTAACTGCATCCTACATACAGGATGGTAACCGCATCATACATACAGGATGTTAACCGCATCATACATACAGGATGGTAATCGCATCATATAAAATGTAAAACACTTTTATCCAAACACCCATTCCAGCAGTATTCACAACTTGGCAAGCTTCATGAACAAGTATACGTACATACATGAGGTATTATATCGACCCTGTGAATCCATGGTATGTAGCGGTGACTGTGTCCTAAGTCACACAGACAGTAGTCAAGTGAAGTGTGTTTATAAAGAGACCCGAGCCAAGCCTTATAAGAGATAGAATGTCCATCCTGTCCTGTCTTCCTTTTAAGTGTGTGGAATGATAACTACTGCCCAGAATACACTAAGCATGCATTACACTTATAGTTCTATAAAAAGCAGGTGGAAAATGAAGCATTGGTCAACTCTGTTAGTTGTGAGGAGTGCCACAAACTATAACCGTATGTTTACAAACTGTAATGCTCCTCTGGACACAGATAAGCTTTTAATATACCATTTCTTTCTTTGCAGATGATTTTAATTTGTTTTAACATCAAGTCTTGGTTCACCAACTTGCTCTAAAAAAAAAAAAAAACTAAGATGTCCTTTTCCCATTTCTTGTTTATGCCAAATTATTTTTATTAGCTTACATTTTGGCTTTATAGACCTGAACTAATGGGTTAATAGTATGTTCTATACTGGGAGAAAACTTTACTATCGCTCAATATTATTTGGTTATATAACCTAGTATTTCTCTGTGTCCTCCTCCTAGAACATTGGCCATAAGGAATGTGAATGAGTTGCTCTTCGACCAGCAATAGTTTTTGGACGAACGGATCTCCTTAAAAAGCCAACAAATCATTGAAAGCAGAGATTTTGGCCACATGAAAGTTTGTTCTATTGTCCTTTATCTTATAATTATAAAGTAATACTTTGATAAATTCCTTCCCCACAAGACTATAACTCTTGCAATAGGCAAATAGTTTATTATCTACATCACATACACTGAGTGTTCTAAACGTTATGACCACCATGACATAGCCTGACCAGGTAAATCCAGCTGAAAGCTCTGAGGCGGCAGGTACCCTAGTGGTTAAGGTAGCTAAGAGGTTGGGCAAGAAAGCTTGCGCTCCTGATAGTGGCTCTGGATAAGAGGGTTTGCTAAATGGAATAATGTTACTTGTCAAATCCACTTTCATCAGTGTAGATGAAGGGGAGGAGACAGGTTAAAGAAGGACTTTAAAGCCTTGAGATAATTGAGACACGGATTGTGTATGTGTGCCATGCAGAGGTGAATGGGTAAAAATAGTGCCGGAGGTTGGTTCCACCTCAATTAGGGAGGACGAGCCGTGGTAATGACTGGAGCGGAATCCGTGGACTGGTATCAAATGCATCAAACACATGGTTTCCATGGTTTCCAGGTGTTTGATGCCATTCCATTTGCTCTGTTCCAGCCATTATTATGAGCCGTTATCTCCTCAGTAGCCTCCACAGGGGCTTTTCCACGCTCACCATCCAAAGGAGAAGCATTGGTGTCAACATTGGGGCGGCAGGGTAGCCTAGTGGTTAGAGCGTTGGACTAGTAACCGAAAGGTTGCAAGTTCAAATCCCCAAGCTGACAAGGTACAAATCTGTTGTTCTGCCCCTGAACAGGCAGTTTTAACCCACTGTTCCTAGGCCGTCATTGAAAATAAGAATTTGTTCTTAACTGACTTGCCTAGCAAAATAAAATAAATAAATAAAACATGAGCCAGCATAAAGAGATTTTTTGTTGTTGTATTTTGAGGCAGGCTTAAAGAAGCTAAGAAGGCAGGGGGTGGCATCATTTGTCTGATTCTCTGTGGTAATGGTATGAGAATAATAATGTTTTATTTTGCAAAGTGGTTTCTTGCATCAAACAACCCAACAACATTTTCAGTCACCTCCTTGTCTGAGTGGATAAAAGTTATTGTCAATCCCTGCATGTTTTTTTTCTTCTTCAAAAATCTTATGGAATGTAGCCTACATTGAACACCACACATCGGCTGCTACTGTAGGCTGAACGATAGAACAGCTCTTTCCATGTTAAAATGTTATGGGATGCATTTTCTCTTTTTTTAATGGTAGGTCACTCTGGTAGGCCTACATTATGATCAAATAGCCACAGTAGCCTACTTGATCACTGTCAAATCTAACTTAAAGCGGGTACAGCCTCAGTGTTCACAGTAAACGTGCGCTTGAAGTTGCACAGAATTTTCACAACATTCAAGTTTGCACTCAGCAGACCTGACATTTGATCAGGTTGTTCTGAAGGTTAAAGGGCAAATGCAACTCAATAATTAGGAAGGTGTCCTTAATGTTCTTTACAATTATCGTATATAGGGGGAAAACTCATCAAGGGACAAAAGAATTCCCACAAAGTCGCATTTTCAAGACTATTTTTAGTTGTGTGCTGAGTGGTGTGTGTTTCTCCTTTACAGAGGAGGGATGGTCAGCGGGGTTCAGACAACATGTCAGCCAAGTCTTCTGACAGTGATGTAAGCGACGTGTCCGCTGTGTCGAGAACCAGTAGCGCCTCTCGGTTCAGCAGCACGAGCTACATGTCTGTCCAATCAGAACGGCCGCGAGGAAAGCAAAAGATCAGGTAGGATGCAGCAACACACTAAGGGGAGACAGAAGCCCTAGGTCCAACACCTCTGCCTTGCCAGGGATGGGCAAACCCCAAAGGCCGTGAAGCTTTCTTCCAACTAAAGTTGCCAAGTACAGACATTTTCCACAATGAAAAGAGTTTTCACTTGGTTTCTTAACTTTAGGGGAAAATACACAGCTAGCATTGTGCTATTTCCCACTGTCCAGTGAGTTCAGGTTTGGCTCTGCCTAGGTGAAAATAGAGCTAAATGTGAACTCTACTGCTTCAGGTTGGGGTTTGCCCGTAACTGGTAACTCATTACTGGTGTGAAACCATGTAGTATGCTGTATGGGTTGTCTCGTGTTGAAACATAACTGAAACAGATCTGCATGTCTAGGTTTTTTGCTTTTAGTTCATTTAGTTTAGCTGTTTTATGTATGTTCCATTTTGTCTCCTTGTTGACCTTATTTCTGCAGTTTGGTTTCACATACCTTTCTTTAATTTCCTTTCTGCTTTGCATGTGCTGCGTTTGCGCTTCTGTCACGTCCTCATCTATTCCGAATCAAGGAACCAATCACGGGAAGGGGATGAACATTTGGGGGAGGTGCTGGAGGAAGAGGAAGCTGGGCGAGAGGTGGGGGGGGAAGAGGGGGGTACACATAGAGGGCAGGGTAAACAGAGGGAAGGGGAGGAGGAGGCTAAAGAGGAAGGAGGTGAGAGGAGGACCACTGTAGTCACACAGAAGTCACAGGAGGAGATGGAGGAAGAGGAAATGCTGCGGAGGAGGTTCTCAGAGACTGACCTCAGGTAACTAGTTAACTAGTTCACCAGTCTGACCTCAATCTAACCTAAATCCAACCTCCGGTCAAACCTAACCTGATCTCAATCTAACCTCAATCCAACCTCAGGTCAAACCTAACCTGACCTCAATCTAACCTCAATCCAACCTCAGGTCAAACCTAACCTGACCTCAATCTAACCTCAATCCAACCTCAGGTCAAACCTAACCTGACCTCAATCTAACTTCAATCCAACCTCAGGTCAAACCTAACCTGACCTCAATCTAACGTCAATCCAACCTCAGTCTGGTCAAACCTTACCAGTCTACCCTCAATCTAACATGAATCTAACATCAATCCATTATTATGTGGAATGGCCGTTATCATGTTCCCATAATGTTTTACATGATACTTTTATATTACAGACATGACAGTTGTTTTGTTTCAACAGGGAGGATAGTCATCATAAGCGGCTGTAAAAGTATGTCAAGATTAAAACAAATTGATTTGGAACCCCGCGTTCTTCTCAGCAGCAGGCTAACGGATTAGTTTAGCTGTCTAATAAGATGTAATCAGTGTTACATTGCATTCACAGTGGGAACTAAGAGCTTCTTACAAACAGACTATTTTTAGTCTGGTTTTGAAAAACCACATCACGCTAAATGCTCAGATCTTATTCTCTTGGAACCACCCATCCCATAATTGCCATCAACTACGCTAAATAGCATAGCGCAACGGTCAAATAATCTTACTAGAAAATATTCATATTCATGAAATCACAAGTGAAATATAGTGAAACACATCTTAGCCTTTTGTTAATCACCCTGTCGTCTCAGATTTTGAAATGATGCTTCACAGCGAAAACAATACAAGCGTTTGTGTAAGTTTATCGATATACCAGAAAAACATTATGTACACCTAGCGGCAGGTAACTTGGTCACGAAAATCAGAAAGGCAATCAAATGAATCGTTTATCTTTGATGAGCTTCGGATGTTTTCACTCACGAGACTCCCAGTTAGACAGCAAATGTTCCTTTTGTTCAATAAAGATATTTTTTATATCCAAATACCTCCGTTAGTTTGATGCGTTATGCCTAGGAATCCACCGGAAATAGCGGTCACGACAACGCAGACAAAAATTCCAAATTATATCCATAATATCAACAGAAACATGATAAACGTTTTTTATAATCAATCCTCAAGGTGTTTTTGAAATATCTATTCGATAATATATCAACCGGGACAGTTGGCTTTTCACTAGGACCGGGAGGAAAAATGGCTACCTCTCTGTTTTGCGCAAAAATCACACTGAAAGCCAACAACAGACCACTTACGCAATGTGGACGTTTACGCTCATTCTTCAATATAAAGGCCTGAAACTACGTCAAAAGGCTGTAGACACCTTATGGAAGCCACAGAAAAAGGAATCTGATTGATATCCCTTTCAATGGGCAATAAGAATGCATAGAAAGACAGGGATGTCAAAATAAGAGTCACTTCCTGATTGGATTTTTCTCAGGATTTCACCTGCAATATTATACTGTTATACTGTTATACTCACAGACAATATTTTTTACAGTTTTGGAAACTTTAGAGTGTTTTCTATCCTAAGCTGTCAATTATATGCATATTCTAGCATCTGGTCCTGAGAAATAGGCAGTTTACTTTGGGATGTTATTTTTCCAAAAATAAAAATAGTGCCCCCTTGCTTCAAGAGGTTATTAAGTAAAGTTTTACCGATGTGAACAGACAAACAGGCCACTCAAAGTTATGGTACACTAGGCTGTAGTCAGTCAGTTGCTAAATCACTTGTTGTCTGTCTGTACCTCTGTGTTTGGTCAGTATGATGTCCTTTTCCTTGTCTGCGCC